>NC_087169.1:745000-750000 GCF_035594125.1 Scylla paramamosain
GCGTGCGAATGGGTGTTTTGGAGTGTTTGTGGTGGTGATGGGGCTGTTTGGCTGGTGATGGGGTGACACTGGGGAGACAGGAAGAGAGAGAGAGAGAGAGAGAGAGAGAGAGAGAGAGAGAGAGAGAGAGAGAGAGAGAGAGAGAGAGAGAGAGCAAGCAAATGGAGTGACAATCAGACACACGGACATAGACAGGAAATGGCGTCTCTCTCTCTCTCTCTCTCTCTCTCTCTCTCTCTCTAGTGTAAGCCGCTACATCAGCAGGAGAGAGTGGCAACATGGCGTGCAAAGGGTAACACAACAACAAGCACCACAAGATGGCCAACACACACAAGACACGCACACAACACACACAAAGCCACTCTGTCAAAACAAACAAATCATTCAAAACTTTTATCGCAGAAAAAAAACAAAAGAAAAACAAAAATAAATTCCTGAAATGTGCAGCAGGGGTAGCAAAATGGCGGAGGAGCAAACCAGTGTGGCAAACCAATATGGCGTCTGCCTTTCAGCAAACGTACAAAAATTCAGTATTCACCATTACAACCAAATGAAAGAGCCAAGAAGCGAGCCAAACAAGTAAACACCCCTACAAACATGGAGCCTCCCAACAAACACCCAACAAACACCCTCAAATAAGCCAAAGGATTACCAACATGGCGGACAAGTGGCGTCAGTACTCGCCCCTGCTTCTCATCATCGACATGGAATCTATGCCACTGACAAACCGTCGACTATTTTCAGTCTTCTTGAGCGTCCACTCTCAATATGTGAGGCTCCCTGGAGGTGAGCCTGGCCAGAACACCCTCACCTGAGAGAGAGAGAGAGAGAGAGAGAGAGAGAGAGAGAGAGAGAGAGAGAGAGAGAGTTGGGGTTCGTGAGTGTGAGTGAGAGGGGAGGGAACCAGTGTTGCCAACCGTAGGGTAATTACCCTACGCGTAGGGTAATTTAGCCTCAAATCTGGTCTGTAGAGCGGTAGGGTAATTTTACAGAATCTGAGCAAAACGTAGGATAATTAGAACTTTTTGATATGCGTGGTAGGTATTTTGCAGAAAAAGGTATATTATGTAAATGAATAGGAATTATACTAAGAAAATATACTTTTTTTTATTGTCTATTCCCATAGTTATGTAATGCCCTGGAGATGGTATAGTTAACCAAGTACGTAATGTGTAGTGATATATACACGTTCATACGTGAAGCCACGTGCAGCTTGGAGATATTTTTTTCTTTCCGTCGCTCAAATGAAGCGGTTACTGATTCGTGATTAAAGAAATAATTAGCTCTTGTATTGCTCACATGTAGTTTACAGTGGAATTTTTCACTTAATTTGGTTGGGGACGTTCTTGGCTTTATTATGGGGTAGAGCTCTTAATTGTAGTTAAACCACGGGCTGAGATCAAATCGTCAATAATTACGGCTGCGCCAGCTATCCTGTCGTATCTGGCACGTATGTTTCCGCTTCATTAGAGTCAAGTGTTATTATTATTGTTATATAAACACAGGGGGAGGAGGGAGTCGGAGGGACAGACATTCTCCACGTTTCCTCCTCTGTCAAGTGTCAACAGGTTAGTAATTTACTCCTAGGGTAAAGTGCATTTAATTTTGTATTATTGAGAAAGGAAGGAAGAAATACATTTTTTTCTGTGCTTTAAACATGTGACTGTGACAGTGATTCTCCGCGTTTCGTCTACAGGCTGGGTTTAAACATCATTTGTGTGTGATTTTATTTTTTTTTATTAGTAACGATTCTTAAGTGAAAATAGTGAATTGAGGTGACTCTTGAGCACCGTGTGGTCTCGTGATTTATCTAACGGACACGTGTTGTGAGGAAAGACATCGCGGGGTATTAGCCAATGACGCCTCGGTGTCAGAATATTTGTTAACAGTATTTACGAGTTCTGGACCAGAATTTTTTCAATACTCACTGACGAAGAAAAGAAATAAAATGGGGCCAGAACTACTGAATGCTATTCTAGTAACAAAATCAAGCATGGTAGCAAAGAATGAAGATTGCAGAAATAAGCCAATTAGTGCTGAACACTACAATCTACATAATGCATTGATGTATGCATTCAAAGATATGTAGATCTCAATAAAACCCTTTTGTTTTGTTAAGAAAAGGAATAAGTAGTTTCTTTGGTGTCTGGTATGGGTTAAAAACAGTCATTGAATCATTTTTATGTGTTGATTTCTATAACCTTAAGGAAATGTGAAAGTGGTTTCTTCCGTTTCTGGTATGAGTCTAAATTGGTCATGAAATTACTTTTGTCATAATTGTTATATACCATACGGTCATCATATAAATAAATACCTGCCAGTATTATGACAATTTGTTTTTTTCATCCTCAGTCGTAGGGTAATGAAGGCAAGTGTAGGGTAATTTCAGTACGTGTGTGGGGCGGAGACGTCTGTAGAGGTTGGCAACACTGGAGGGAACTTGTGGGTCTGGTGAGCGCTGGCAACTCCCTGGGTGAGGATGGACTGGTGGTGGTGGTGGTAGTAGCGGTTGGAAGGCGAGCATGCGAGCAGGCGCGGTGTTGTGTGTTCCTCAGTGCAGGTATGTGCAGGTATGTAGGACAGGTGTGTGGTGTGGGGAAGGGAAGGGTTGTGTTAGGTTAGGTAGTGTGTGTGTGTGTGTTGTCCCCTCTAACTCTCAATATATGACTAGTACTTCTACCTCCTCCTCCTCCTCCTCCTCCTCCTCCTCCTCCTCCTCTTGCTACTCCTCCTCCTCCTCCTCTCAGCGAACAATGAAAAAGATGTTGTTGTTGTTGTTGTTGTTGTTGTTGTTGTTGTTGTTGTTCCCCGCGCCAGGCCCACTGTGCTGGCTCACCTCTAGTTTTCCTGCACACACACACACACACACACACACACACACACACACACTATTATTAGTTATTATTATTATTATTATTATTATTATTATTATTATTATTTTTATTATTTAATTATTATTATTATTTAGTAGCAGTAGTAGCAGTTGTAGAGAGAGAGAGAGAGAGAGAGAGAGAGAGAGAGAGAGAGGGAATCTTGATCTTGGTCTTGGTGAACGAGAGAGGGAGAGGGAAAGAGAGAGGGAGCGTTTATATAAAAAAAATCAATATATTTTTTTTATTTTGCATTTTTATTTGTTTATTTTATTTTTTGTTTATTTGTTGAATTGTTTTGCATAATTAGAAAGAAATACTTTTGTTGTTGTTATTGTTGTTGTTATTATTATTATTATTATTATTATTATTATTATTATTATTATTATTATTATTATTTTTATTATTATTATTATTATTATTATCATTGTTTTTGTTGTTGTTGTTGTTGTTGTTGTTGTTATCATTTTTATTAAAATGTAAAGAAATTTTTCCTGTTCTTGTTTATTTTGTTGTTGTGTTTGTATTTAGTTTGTTTATCTGTTTATTTATTTATTTAATTATTGAGTTATTTGTTTGTGTATTTATTAATTGTTGTGATTCATCTCTTTGTTTATTTACGCACATGGCAGAATAATGCTGCCTCGTTATTGGCTGCTGGTTGGCCAATCACGGCTCAGGAACCTTTCATTCAGCCAACGTTCTTTTAAGATTAACAACGACAATAATAATAATAATAATAATAATAATGATAATAATAATAATAATAATAATAATAATAATAATAATAATTTGAGTTGTATTAATTATATACTCATAAAAATGTTAAGAGTATTTTGTTTTAGTGTTTTACGGTTTAGCAGTGCTTGGGATGTCTGGATGTTTGGTAGAAATTGTTTGTTTTTCCTCCGTGTCTCCGTTTGTGTTTTACCTCCGTGTTTGCTATTGGGTGTGTAGGTGCGTCTGTGTTTCCTCCATGTTTCCTCCGTGTTTGACTATTGTGCCTCACTTGCTAGATAGTTAAAATGGTCGTTTGGAAGATAGTCTCAGTTGACATGCAGCGTGCACCGAAGGTTCTTGTGTGCACGTGGTGAGACAAGACCTGACGAGTGCACGAGTCAGTGGTGTGCACGTGGCTCACTACATCATCGTACACACACACACACACACACACACACACACACACACACACACACACACACACACAGTCGCCGAGTAGTGAGTGAAGGCAGGCGTGGTGTGAGCATACCTGAAGGAGATACAAACAAGTGGTTGTACTACAGCTTTTAATGAGGGAATCAGCCATGTGTGGTACAGAGAATACAGTGTTTGTGGTGAAGCTCCTCGCCACACTTGCACGTGGCGGGCGTTCCCCTTCCCTGGGGAATGCACGGCTCTCACCACCACCACCACCGCCACACTCACACCCGTGCATCCACTTACGAGAACGTGACAAACCTGCCACCACTTGTAGTAAACTTAAAACTCAACACAGAAATGAAGAAAGCATCAACCTGACCAAGTTGAGGTGAAGACTGCATGCAGCAGCAGCAGCAGCAGCAGCAGCAGCAGCAGCAGCAGCAGCAGCAGCCTTCACCCTCAACTTGTGGTTGTAACTCAGCTTAGTTGTAACTTAACTTAGCCTAAAGACAAACAGCAGGTGCAACAAACATTAAGAATCACCGTGAGGTGAACCAAATCACTTGAATCCTCCGCTTGTACTAACTTAATTCTCAGCTTCAACTTTGCCACAAGACATACTGCAGGTGGGAAGTGACCCCAAGAACCGCCTCACACTTCAGAACAGAACACTACTCAGCCTTATCTTGCACTAACTCAGCCGTCACTTACACTTGGCCTAAACACACGCACCGCACGCAACACTGACAATCATCTTGCATCCTCGGCGCGCACTAACATAGTTTTGGCGCAACCGTTGCTGCAACACAAACTGCAGATGAACAATTAAGAATCATCAGGCACTAAAGAATAGAGTGTTGAGTCCCGGGCTTGTGGTGACTTACAACTTGTAAGTAAACTTTACTAAAAGGTATATACTGCAGGTGGGAAGTGACAGCAGCAGTCACCGCAGACTTCACGACAGAACACTGAGCCTTGTCTTGTGGTGAC
>NC_087169.1:762500-800000 GCF_035594125.1 Scylla paramamosain
TGTATTAACTTTGAGATAGGCGTATAGAGTTCACCGTAGGGTGAATAGTAGAACTTCCTTTCATCCTTTCCTATGAAAATTTCCATGTCAGTTTTTCCATACTGCATGGTACTTTTCCCAACTATTTCCATGCCAGTGCAAGCTGGAGGGAGTGGTGGGTGGGGAGGAGCCTTCTGCTATGCTGTCCTGTCTCTCTTCACTGTATCTAGTTAGAAGTAGTTACCAAACAGCCTTGCAAGGACCAAAAGGTCTGTTGCTGTTTGGCTTTCCTTTGTATTCCTTTGTATTCCTTTTTTTTTTTTTCCTACTCTTACAGTTCCTTATATTCATCCTCTTATTCCTTCTCTTCCCCTTTTTTCACCTCCTTTTCCTCTTCTTCCTCCTCCTCTTCCTCCTCCACCTCCTCCTCCTCCTCCTCCTCCTCCTGATACTTCGTTTCTCTGTCCCTAGAAATTCCATGTCGTTTTTCAATACCACATGGTACATTTCCATTTTCCGGCTAGCTTCGGCTGGTGGGATGGGAGGGTGGGGAGGAGCCTTCTACTTTACTATCCTGTCTCTCATACTATGTAGTTAGTATAGAATAGTTAACCAAGCAACCTAGTAAGGACCCCAGGGTCTGTTGTTGCTTGGTCTTTCCTTTGTATTCCCTTTGTATATTCCTCCTCCTCCTCCTCCTCCTCCTCCTCTTTCTCCTCCTTCTCCTCTTTCTGCTACTCCTCCTCCTTCAAGTTTTCTTCCTCTTTCACCTTTTCATCTTCGTCTTCTTCCTCTTCCTACTTTTTCTTCCTCTTCCTCCTCGTCCTCCTCCTCCTCCTCCTCCTCCTCCTCCTCCTCCTCCTCCTCCTCCTCCTCCTTTCTGCTACTCCTCCTCCTTCAAGTTTTCTTCCTCTTTCACCTTTTCATCTTCGTCTTCTTCCTCTTCCTACTTTTTCTTCCTCTTCCTCCTCGTCCTCCTCCTCCTCAACTACCTTTTCCTCCTCTTCCTCCTCTTGTTTTTTTTTTCCTCTTCTTCATCCTCCTCCTTTTCCTTTTACTCTTTCTCCTCCTGCTCTTTCACCACTTCTTCCTCATCTTCTTAGTCATCCTTTTCTCCTCCTCCTCCTCCTCCTCCTCCTCCTCCTCCTTTTCTTTTTCATCTTCTTTCTCCTCTTCTTCCTCTTCTTCGCATTCTTCTTTGTCTTCTTACTCCTCTTCTCTTCCTCTTCCTCTTCTACTTATCCACTCCTCCTTCTCCTCTCTTCCTTCTCTTTCTCCTCCTCCTCCTCCTCCTCCTCCTCCTCCTCATCCTCCTCCTCCTCCTCCTCCTCCTCCTCCCCCTCCTCCTCCTCCACATCCTCTTCCTCTTCTTCCTTTCTCTCCCCTTCCTCTTTTTATTCTCCTCCTCCTCCTCCTCTTCTTTTTTCTTCTTCTCCTCCTCCTCCTCCTCCTTCTCTTCCTCCTCCTTTCCCTCCTCCTCCTTTTCTTTCTCTTCCTCCCATCCCCCCTCCTCTTCTTCTTCTTCTTTTTCTTCTTCTTCTTCTTCTTCTTCTTCTTCTTACTTTTTGTTTTTGTTCTTGTTCTTCTAGTACTACGTCTTCCCCTTCTTTTTCCTCCTCCTCTTCTTTTTTCTCCTTCTCTTCCTACTTTTTCTTCCTCCTCCTCCTCCTCTTCTTTTTTCTTCTTCTCCTCCTCCTCCTCCTTCTCCTCCTCCTCCTCCTCCTCCTCCTCCTCCTCCTCCTCCTCCTTCTTCTTCTCCTTTCTTTCCTCCTCCTCATTACCAAACAGCCTTGCAAGGACCAAAAGGTCTGTTGCTGTTTGGCTTTCCTTTGTATTCCTTTGTATTCCTCCTCCTGTTCTCCCTCTTATTCCTCATTCTCCTTGTCCTCCTCCTCCTCCTCCTCCTCCTCCTCCTCCTCCTCCTCCTCCTCCTCCTCCTCCTCCTCCTCCTCCTCCTCCTCTTCTTCCTTCTTCTCTTCTTCCTCCTCCTCTTCCTCCTCCTCCTCCTCTTCCTCCTCCTCTTCTTCTACTCTTCTTCTTTCTCCTCCTCCTCCTTCTTGTGCTCCTCCTCCTCGTCACCACCACTGTCATCACCACTGTCACCACAGCTGTTATCACCTCTGTCACCAGTGTCATCACCACGATCATCAATATCACCACCATTGTTTTTTTCCTTTTCACTCTCTACTAAAATTCCATGTGGTTTTTCAATATCACATGGTTTCGCCTTTTTTCCTGCCAGCCTCGGCTGGAGGGAGGGGTGGGTGGGGAGGAGCCTTCTGCTTTGCTGTCCTGTCCCTATCACTGGTAGTTAGTAAATAGTCTCAATAAACAGCCTAGTAAGGACCTCAGGGTCTGTTGCTGTTTGTCTTCCTTTGTATTCCTTTGTATTCCTTTGTATTCCTCCAGTGTCACCACTAATTTCACCACCAATGTCACCACCACTGTCATTTCCACTGTCACTACCATCGTCACCACCACTGTCATCACCATTGTCACCACCACTATCACCACAAGTGTCACCACCAATATCACCACCACTATCCCCACCACTTTCACAACCATTGTCATCACCACTATTACTGCCAATCTCACCACCACTTTCATCACCACTGTCATCACTTTCACCACCACTGTCATCACCACTGTCATCACTGCTGTCACCACTACTGTCACCACCACTGTCACCACAGCTGTTATCATCTCTGTCACCAGTGTCATCACCACGATCATCAATATCACCACCATTGTCACCACCACTGTCATCACCACTGTCATTCTATTATTGGTCTCAATCTTTGTTTTTCTTTTCTTTCTTTTTTTTCATGCGCTTCCTCCTTCGATTTCTTGTATATGTGTGCATGTATGTATGTATGTATGTATGACAGTGGAAGGTTGGGAGCCCGTGTGGGGGAGGGAGGGAGTGAGGAGTGACCGGGTGAGGGAGGGAGGGAGGGAGGGAGGGAGGGAGGGAGGAATCAAGGCAGCGTTGCCAAAACGGTGAAAGTTGCCATGAAAGTTTCACAGATCCTGCTTGTTATTATTATTATTATTATTATTATTATTATTATTATTATTATTATTATTATTATTATTATTATTACTATTATTATTATTATTATTATTATTATTATCATTATTATTAATACCAATAGTAGTAATAGTAGTAGTAGTAACATCATCTTCACTACTATTTAATTTGCAGGTTTCATCTCCTCCTCCTCCTCCTCCTCCTCCTCCTCTTCCTCCTTTTCTTCTTAATCTTCATCCTTGTCCACCTCTGCTTCTCTTTCACTTTCACCCTCCTCCTCCTCCTCCTCCTCCTCCTCCTCCTCCTCTTCCTCCTCCAGTGCTATCCTGTTTCTCTCACTAATAGAGTAGAATAGTTACCCAAACAGCCCAGTAAGGACCTCATGGTCTGTTGCTGTTTGGTCTTCCTTTGTATTCTTTCTTTGTTCCTTCACTTTTTTCCTCCTCCTCCTCCTCCTCCTCCTCCTCCTCCTCCTCCTCCTCCTCTTTCTCCTCCTCCCGCTTCCTCTTACTCTTTGCCTTGTCATCGTCTCCATCACCACCTTTATCATCATCACCACCACCACCACCACCACCGTCATCACCACCACCGTCACCCTCAGCACCACCATCACCATCACCATCACTAACACGTTCACCATCATCACCAGCCTTAGGACAGTTATACCCTTGCATGTGTGCACAAGCAAATGCATGTTTTGACCACATTTAAACAGAAGTGCATATTTGTAACTTTTTTTCCCTAGTGCGGCATATTTCTGAGTTGTTAGGTGTTTATGAAGAGTATTCTATATGTAATAGTATTTTGAATTATAATTTCTTGTAAGTGTCATAATGAGTAATTGAAAGACATGTTTTGAACAGGATCAGGCTACACACTTGATAAGCGGCAGTCCTACACTCGGTTAATGCGGTGTAAGGAGGTGTATTGCTACTTTGTACACCAAAAACTTGTCTGCCTCTTTTCTTTTCATGTCAGCCACGACTTTTACAAAAAAGTAAGTCTTTGTGGTAAATCACTGCAGAAAACTCATGTCATTATCAATTCCACTAAGCTAAAAGTATTAGCCTATTATTATTAATGATACCTTTGTTAGGAAATGAGTGGTTGTTTCAGTGCTTATTTTACGAGTACCTTTTTCTGGTGCATGTTTGCATGCAGATTTACCTCATTCTGAGTGCATGTTATCCTAAGCCTAATCATCTCCACCACCATCACCGTCACCATCATGTTCACTATTGCCATCACCCCCACCATCATATTCACCGCCACCACCACCACCACCACCAACACCATCATCATCACTATCGTCATCACTATCATCATCTTCACCGTCCTGACAGTCACGGTCACATTCTGTGCTACAGTCAAAGGTAACAAACATTCCAGAGGGTTGGTTATTTGAACACAGTTGTAGTTGTTAATGAATGGTTAGGCTTTACTTCAGTTTTGTTGATGGTGACAACAATAATGCATTGATGACTGTTGTGATGGTGGCAGTGATGGTCATGACAATGTTAATTGTAGTAATTATGATAATACTTGTGAAAAGAATGACTATGATAATGATAACGGTGTGTGTGTGTGTGTGTATGTGTGTGTGTGTGTGTGTGTGTGTGTGTGTGTGTGTGTGCAGGTACTAACTAAACAAACAAACAAACAAACAAACACACACACACAGACAGACCCACCTGGGCATGGCACGCAGCAAGGAGTCACAGTGAGTGGCTTGGTCTGGATGCCTGTATTGGTGGTGCAGGTGCAGCTCAGTGTATTCGTGGTGTTCAAAGATGAGCCCCTGCACGTCTGATTCCTTCCTGCTTAGCTCTATCCATACCTTCTTGGAGGGGATGAGGGGGAGGAGGGCCCTGGCACTGGTGATGGTGCTGTCTCTTATTGTTACCCTCTCCCTCTCATCACTTGTAATGTGTCTGACAACACAATCCAAGGCAGTCCTGTTCACTTCAGTGTCCTCCAGCATGGACAGCCAATCATCACAGTCTTTCACACCAGTCTCCGCCAGCAGGTCCACCACCTCCTGTGTGTGTAGAGTTACTAGCATTAGTACCACCACCACCACCACCACCACCACTACCACCACCTCCTGTATGTGTTGATTATTATGATTAATACCACCACCACCACCACCACCACCATCACCACTACCTTCACCACAATCACTTCACAACCTCCTCCTGTGTGTGTAGAGTTACTTTGATTACTACAGATGCCACTACCACCACCACCACCACCACCACCACCACCACCACCACCACCACCACCTTCACCACCACCACTACCACCACCACCACCACCTTCACCACCACCTTCACCTCCTGTGCGTGTAGTCACTACAATAATTTCTTGTACTGTTTTTGCTAATGACTAGTAAGGATCAAAATTGAGGTTGACAGTGGTGCAGGTTCCCCTGAGACAGCTATGGAAGGATCAAATATGAGGAAGAGAGGATGAATAGTCAACTTACTTGTATGGCTGCAGCACAAAGTGGTGTGTTAGGATGGCAGAGGAGACCTGCCACGTGCAGCAGCAGGTTCCTTAAGTTCCGGAGCTGTTCTGGCGGCGGGTCGTGAAGCATGCGTCGTATGTTTGCTGAGTGTGAGCCCTCCACCAGCTTGTGGACGATTGCTGATGCACCGTAGAATTCTTGTAGGCTCTTGTGTGGGGCTGCGTACTTCTGATGATGCCCCAGCCTGTCACTGGTGTCTTGAAGATTGAAAAACGCTGGGATGACTTCCTTGCTGGGTAATCCTTTTCCAAGGCAGCAACAAATCAGCTTCTGCTCTTCCTGTTTTGACAGAGTCAGTCGGTCTTGTAGAAGACCTTGCAATGACATGTCGTATATATCTTGTAGAACCATAGAGATGAGGACCTCGCGGGTCTTTGTGTCTCGTGGATGATCTGTGAGTCTGGCCTGCAGTTTTTCTATGCACCAATCTCTTATGGTGACGTACAGGCTGGTCTGGGTGGTGGTGATCTTGATCTTGTCTTGATCGATGTAGAAAAGTGTTGCCACGAACAATAAATTTAATGGCAGGCCCAGGTAATCCTTCCAGCCAATGTGTTTCATGAGGTACTCAAGCCTCTCAGGGTCTTTGTTCCCCTTGTCTGGGAAGCTGTTGTAATGCTTCATGACAAAATGAATTCTTTGTTCATGGCTAACACTTTTCATCTCCATGTCCCACACCTCATAGCCATCAGGTACTTTGGCCAGGAAGTCTTTGACTGTTTCGGGCCGCGATGTGCAGACGAGTGTGAAGCCTGGCGAGTATTTCGAGATGTTGATGATGTCCTTCACAAGGCTGTGTGATGGAGTGCCTGGCGACAGTTCGTCCAGGCCGTCAATCAGGCAGAGAACCTTGCTTTGTTGTAGGAGGGGGATGAGGTGTTCGTCCATCACAGCAAAATGGTTTGGGAGGATCACTTTGATGAAGTTCTGGAGAGATGGGCCTTCATCATCGCGGCACAAGACACGCACCACGATGTCGTACTCGTCCAGGTGTTTGATGGTGCAGGCGCCGGGCTCCTGAAGCCACTCTGAGACAAGGAAGGTGAGAAGGGTCGTTTTGCCGCTTCCTGCCACGCCCCTGATCAGGATGAGCTGTGGCTTGGCGCCGTGCGTGGGCGGCGTGGCCGATGAGGATGTGGACGGCTGTGGATTCTGTCCCGCGCGGCGCGTCACCGTCAGCACGTCGCAAGTGTCGATGTCTCGCCTCTGTTGAAGGTGTCCTCTTCCTTCCACGAGGGACATCTTGCAGAAAATGTCCTGGATGTGATGGTGGTGTTTTGGTGAGTCGGTAAGGAAGGACAGAGGATCAAAGGTTTGCATTCGATCATAGGATGTTTTGAGGTGGGTCTGACTGTCTCTCATAAATTCTTGGTGCATGATACTGAAATAATCTTTTAAAATTTCTTTCTCCATTCCTGTTTTTCTGAAGGTATCAGTGACCTGCCGGGCGTTGTCCTGCACGGGTGTCACCTCTGCGTCAGGAATGCAGTATTTGGTCTTGGCTGCGGCGAGGACTCGGATAAAGAGGTGTTCTAACTCGTTGACTTTCTGCTGGTACTCTGCCTCGCTGAAAGATTTCACTTCATGAAAGAGTTCATTCCGCTCATCCTTGATTTTTGTTACCAATCCCTCCAGGGTGTTCTGGTTCCCCCATTCGGGATCGCCATCTCTCGCCAGGCCTTCGCACGTCAGCTTTATTGCTTTGTACAATAAAGTCAAATCAAAATTGTCCCATAAAGGGAAGCGTTGTGCTTGGCGGCGGTCGGTGTGGTTCACTGCTGCTTTCTTTTGTTTTTTACTCATCCTTCCATAGTTGGCTGTCGAGCCTTGAGGAAGGTTGTCAAGGTAGTCAGTGAGGGACTTGCCCGGCGGCGTGGCGGGGGCGTTCAGCGCGCCGCGCTTCAACACGAAGGTCAAGACGTCCTTGCCTGCGTTCTCCATGAGACAGATAAGCTTAATGCGACGGACGCAAACTTTCGGAGCGGCGGCCATGGTGGAGGGCTTGGGACGGCAGTTCCTCTCGCCAGCAGCCTGCAAAGAAATTTCCCGAGTGAGGAGCAGGGCAGGAGAGACGTGGCCTGCAAGGCTGAGTGCGGGAGGGAGGGAGTTGAGCCTTGAAGTGGCCGGCGTTAGCACCGGGATGTGGGGACAAGACAAAGAGGTGGATGGGAGTAAGAGACACTGTGGCACACGGCATGGCACGTGTGTTGTGGCCAAACCATTTGACAAGACAACACGAGACAAGACTTGACTGTGTGTGTGTGTGTGTGTGTGTGTGTGTGTGTGTGTGCAAGTAAGTAAGTAAGTAAGTCAGTCAGTAAGTAAGTAGTTAAGTAAATAAGCAGGTAAGCAAACCTGTATTGGTGAGCACAATACAAAGTATTTCAAGGTGTACATACAATACACAGTCACGTGAGCCGAGGCTCTCTGACAGTGTATTGTACAGTAGAGCAGAGGGCAGGAGTGCAAACAAATTATAATGTACAACAACATAATGAACTGTACTGTACAGCGACAGTACCTCGCCGCTACAGAGAAGGTAAACATTAATACAAGTGTCTCACACTAACTTAAATAATAATAAAATAATGATGATAATAACAATAACAACAAGGATAGTGATAACAATAATACTAACAAATACAATAACAAAAACAGTAAACAACAACAACAACAACAACAGCAATAACATCAATTTACTACTACTACTACTACTACTACTACTACTACTACTACTACTACTACTAATAATAATAATAAAAGTAATAATGATAACAACAACAAATGCGATGACTGCAATAAATAGCATCAAAATCACAGCTTTTGTTGATGAAGTGGTTACTTTTGATGACTGCAATAAATAGCATCAAAATCACAGCTTTTGTTGATGAAGTGGTTACTTTTTAACCTGTTGTTTGTTTGAACATTTTATCAGTTGTAAGAAGAACTTTGTCTATCAAGAGGCAAACTGTTCACAACAGTTTTGGTCCAACTTGTCACACTGTTTGTGAATAATATTGTTGTCAGTATCGCACAAATAAGGTTAACGTTGTTACTTCTCGTGTGAGAAACATTTTCTGCCAATTTGAATATTGCATTATGTCCAAGATTTTGATGTATTAATAATAATGTGAAGTACTTATGAATGAAGGGAAACCTGCAAATACTGAAGGCTGAGGAAGCTTTGGATGCAGACTCAAACCTCTTTACGGAAAATGTACAGCGAAGAATTTTATTTTGCCGTCCTGTTGCTTTGGTTAAAAAGACGGCCATGTAGATGCCCATGTAGGAAGGCAGTGCATGAGATGTGGGCAGCGTCAAGTACACTGCGTGTCACTCACTGCTTCAGCTGTTACATTACCCACAATTATTTTTAAAACGCCAGCTGTTTGAGAGACATTTAAACGTGTGTGTGTGTGTGTGTGTGTGTGTGTGTGTGTGTGTGTGTGTGTGTGTGTGTGCGTGCGTGGACCGTATGCTTTTTTGGCAATGATTTCTTTGGCGGTAAAGATGCCCACCAGTACACAGTGCAGTGGTCTCCCCTCGTTTGACAGGCCGTGGACTCCAGCTTGAAAAGACTCCTTGATAAAGTTCATGACATGTTCAATATTTGCCTCCCTATTAAGTATGTAGATGTTTCACACAAAAGGCTCCAAAACCCAACCATTTCTAAAACGGTAATCAACTCGACAAGACCCAAAAATCAGTTGTATAGAGAGCTTCCGAAACCTGAAGCTCCGCCCTCTGTTCCGGTGAGGATATAGACAGGCGGACAAATGTGGATGTCAAAACCTTTCAAGATCTAACTCCCCTCGTGACTTCTGTTATCTAGCCAAAAATATCTCCAATAACTTTGCTTCTTCTTCTTTCCCTCCTCTATTTCAACCAGATGGCACCACTGCTATCACATATATTTTTAAAGCTGAACTCTTCGCTCAAACCTTTGCTAAAAACTCTACCTTGGACGATTCTGGGCTTGTTCCTCCCTCTCCTCCACCCTCTGACTACTTCATGCTATCTATTAAAATTCTTCGCAATGATGTTTTCCATGCCCTCGCTAGCCTAAACCCTCGGAAGGCTTATGGACCTGATGGGGTCCCTCCTATTGTTCTCCGAAACTGTGCCTCCTTGCTTGCACCTTGCCTAGTCAAACTCTTTCAGCTCTGTCTGTCAACATCTACCTTTCCTTCTTGCTGGAAGTTTGCCTACATTCAACCTGTTCCTAAAAAGGGTGGCTGTTCTAATCCCTCAAACGACCGTCTTATTGCTTTAATTTCCTGCCTATCTAAAGTTTATGAATCTATCCTCAACAGGAAGATTCTTAAACATCTATCACTTCACAACCTTCTATCTGATCGCCAGTATGGGTTCCGTCAAGGCCGCTCTACTGGTGATCTTCTGGCTTTCCTTACTAAGTCTTGGTCATCCTCTTTTAGAGATTTTGGTGAAACTTTTGCTGTTGCCTTGGACATATCAAAAGCTTTTGATAGAGTCTGGCACAAAGCATTGATTTCCAAACTACCCTCCTACGGTTTCTGTCCTTCTCTCTGTAACTTCATCTCAAGTTTCCTTTCTGACCGTTCTATTGTTGCTGTGGTAGACGGTCACTGTTCTTCTCCTAAATCTATTAACAGTGGTGTTACTCAGGGTTCTGTCCTGTCACCCACTCTCTTCTTATTATTCATTAATGATCTTCTAAACCAAACTTCTTGTCCTATCCACTCCTATGCTGATGATACCACCCTCCACTTTTCCACGTCTTTTTATAGACGTCCAACCCTTCAGGAGGTAAACATATCACGCAGGGAAGCCATAGAACGCCTGACTTCTGATCTTTCTAAAATTTCTGATTGGGGCAGAGTAAACTTGGTATTATTCAATGTTTCAAAAACTCAATTCCTCCTTCTATCAACTCGACACAACCTTCCAGACAACTATCCCCTCTTCTTCAATAGCACTCAACTGTCCCCTTCTTACTCGTATACACTGAACATCCTCGGTCTGTCCTTTACTTATAATCTGAACTGGAAACTTCTCATCTCATCTCTAGGTAAAACAGCTTCTATGAAGTTAGGTGTTCCGAGATGTCTCCGCCAGTTTTTATCACCTCCCCAGCTGCTAACTCTGTACAAGGGCCTTATCCGTCCATGTATGAAGTATACTTCACATGTCTGGGGAGGCTCCACTCATACTGCTCTTCTAGACAGGGTGGAATCAAAAGCTTTTCGTCTCATCAACTCCTCTCCTCTAACTGACTGTCTTCAGCCTCTCTCTCACCGCTGCAATGTTGCATATCTAGCTGTCTTCTACCGCTATTTTCATGTTAACTGCTCTTCTGATCTTGCTAACTGCATGCCTCCCCTCCTTCCGCGGCCTCGCTGCAAAAGACTTTCTTCTTTCTATCACCCCCATTCTGTCCACCTCTCTAACGCAAGAGTTAACCAGTATTCTCAATCATTCATCCCTTTCTCTGGTAAACTCTGGAACTCCCTGCCTGCTTCTGTATTTCCACTTTCCTATGACTTGAATTCCTTCAAGAGGGAGGTTTTGAAGACACTTATTCATCAATTTTTGACCACTGCTTTGACCCTTTTATGGGACTGGCATTTCAGTGGGCATTTTTTTTTTATTTGATTTTTGTTGCCCTTGGCAACTTCTACTACTACTACTACTACTACTACTACTACTACTACTACTACTACTACTACTACTACTACGACTACTACTACTACTACTACTCTAGTACTACTACTACTATTATTATTACGATAACTGTTACTAGTACTACTTCTGCTAGTATTACTACGAATATTATTATCACAACTACTTTTAGTGTTATTATGAATACTACTACTATTACTACTAATACTATAATTATTATTACGACTAATGTTACTACTGTTTATATTACTACTACTACTACTACTACTACTACTATTATTATTATTATTACGATAACTGTTACTAGTACTACTTCTACTAGTTTTACTACGAATATTATTATTATGACTACTTTTTGTATTATTATGAATAATTCTACTATTACTACCACTACTATAATTATTATTACGAGTACTGTTACTACTGCCTCTATTACTACTAGTACTACTACTACTACTATTATTACTACTACTACTACTACTACTATTACTACTACTGCTACTACTACTACTACTACTTCCTTGCAACCCTCCGTGTCCACTTTACCATCTTTCCTTGATTCATATTTTTTATTATTTTTATTGTTATTAGTGTGTGTGTGTGTGTGTGTGTGTGTGTGTGTGTGTGTGTGTGTGTGTGTCTGTGTGTGTCTGTGTGTGTGTGTGTGTGTGTGTGTGTGTGTGGGATTACAGATAAAAATACTATTCATGGACACCGTAATTTATTCGCGGAAATAACAAACAAAAAATTGTACACTGCACTATTCTCTCTCTCTCTCTCTCTCTCTCTCTCTCTCTCTCTCTCTCTCTCTCTCTCTCTCTCTCTCTCTCTCTCTCTCTCTCTCTCTCTCTCTGCCTCTTGTCAGTCAGTCAGCTGTTTTCAAAGTCGCTGGGCCTCGCTCCCCTCCTGCCTGGCTTGTATGATGCCACGTAGCATTTTACAGGAGTACATTTAATCACCGCAGTAATGTTGTCGTGCAATGCTTGTCGCTTTATGTGCTTTTTAATGCCACTTGTTTTGTTATAACACACACACACACACACACACACACACACACACACACACACACACACACACACACACACACACAGACACACACACATGGGAAAGGAAAGAACATGTGACCTTAGGCGCTCTAGAGCAGCCTCGGCCAGCATGTTGGCCTTCCTGCCTTCCCCGCCCCCTATTGATAGTAACCTCGGTTTTTTCAGTTTTCAACTCTTAGTTTTTAGTTTTAGGCTCGCCCTGGTGAGATTGTTGTACTTGTGAACACATTTAGCGAGTGCGTGTCGACACATAAAGGATAATGTGTGCTGCCGTGCAAACGTACGAACGCAACTACCTCCTGCGTCGTATGCGAGGGTCCGGTCACCCGCCGCCCAACGTGATAGTTAGTTACTTTTACTGACCAAAGAAATTATTCATACAGTAAAGTGAAAGGTACAAAATTTGCCAGTGGTCCAAATAAAGAATCATACATTTACAAACATAAATAACAACACTTTCACTTAAGTATTGTTTAAGATTAGGCGATGCAAAGTAACCAGCATTAGCAAACACTTACTAGCAGTAATGCTATAACTAACATAGATACATAACTCAGCATAACGTCTAACACAATATGACCAATAATAATGCAATAGGTAGTTCTAATTAAGTATTGTTTTCTTTTTAGGTTCTATAACTAATCAACACTTCACACACGTACCTACATAAGACATCAGTCGAATTCTAATAAACGCCAAACGTAAAATCAGGGACATTGTGTCATCTGAATAAATATTATGGACACCAAGACTAGAATTCAATATTGTTTTATATGTGTGATATTTGTTGCATCTTGTGGCTTATTGGTAATTAAACTAATTATTCTGTCAAGAGGATTTATATGATTATCATACTGTATGGCGCTCTGGATAAACTTATAACCAGGGGTGTTAGCTTCTCTGCATCAACTAAATACAACATGAAATGGTTCACTTCTGTCGAGTAGAGTCAGCTTCCTCTCCAAGAAACGTTTCCATCGGACACAGACAGTATGGTAAACTGGCTTAATTCTCGATTCAACATGACATAATTTTGAGCTTGTATTATTTGTCACGTCCAGGACACATTTCATAAGTTTATTGTACTGACTGGTGAGTGACACACAGCTATCTGTCAGCCACGACTCGCAGCTGTATCTCAGTTCAGCCAACACAGCCGCGTCAAAAACAAGTCGCTTATAACACTGAGGCATATCAGGGTTCGAGGCACGAGTTATAGAAAATTTGTTGACGACTGACTGACACTTTGCCTCGTGTAATGACACCACGTCCTTCATACAACCGCTGTTGGTAAACCAGGTCCTTAAAAACTTGTATCTGTCACAGTACTTAATAACGTGTCCCTCGATCTTTAATGGAACTTTTTCACAACGAGTGATATTTCAAACAAAAAAATTTATTTTGTCCTCGTTAAGAACAATTCCATAATCATTGCAATAATCGATGAAAACTCTGAGTTTCCTGATGCACATATCCCGAGATGTTGTGTGCAGTGCGCCCAAGTAGCTGTTAGTTGCTATTTGTTCCTTCAGCATACGAATCATCTGGTTAATGTAAATCACAAACATTAGACAGCTGGAAGGTGAGCCTTGCCTTACTCCCACTGACGACTCCACCGTGGCACTCTTAAGCACGTTACATGTGCAGCGATACATAACATAAATTGCTTTTAACATCCTCCTTCCACATCCTATTGATTTTAAGCATTCTATCAGCCTGGACCACGGTACTTTATCGTATTTTTTTTTTTTTTTTTTTTTTATGTAGGAAGGATACTGGCCAAGGGCAACAAAAATCTAATAAAAAAAATGCCCACTGAAATGCCAGTCCCTAAAAGGGTCAAAGCAGTGGTCAAAAATTGGTGGATAAGTGTCTTGAAACCTCCCTCTTGAAGGAATTCAAGTCATAGGAAGGTGGAAATACAGAAGCAGGCAAGGAGTTCCAGAGTTTACCAGAGAAAGGGATGAATGATTGAGAATACTGGTTAACTCTTGCGTTAGAGAGGTGGACAGAATAGGAGTGAGAGAAAGAAGAAAGTCTTGTGCAGCGAGGCCGCGGAAGGAGGGGAGGCATGCAGTTAGCAAGATCAGAAGAGCAGTTAGCATGAAAATAGCGGTAGAAGACAGCTAGAGATGCAACATTGCGGCGGTGAGAGAGAGGCTGAAGACAGTCAGTTAGAGGAGAGGAGTTGATGAGACGAAAAGCTTTTGATTCCACCCTGTCTAGAACAGCAGTATGAGTGGAACCCCCCCAGACATGTGAAGCATACTCCATACATGGACGGATAAGGCTCTTGTACAGAGTTAGCAGCTGGGGGGGTGAGAAAAACTGGCGGAGACGTCTCAGAACACCTAACTTCATAGAAGCTGTTTTAGCTAGAGATGAGATGTGAAGTTTCCAGGTCAGATTATAAGTAAAGGACAGACCGAGGATGTTCAGTGTAGAAGAGGGGGACAGTTGAGTGTCATTGAAGAAGAGGGGAAAGTTGTCTGGAAGATTGTGTCGAGTTGATAGATGGAGGAATTGAGTTTTTGAGGCATTGAACAATACCAAGTTTGCTCTGCCCCAATCAGAAATTTTAGAAAGATCAGAAGTCAGGCGTTCTGTGGCTTCCCTGCGTGATATGTTTACCTCCTGAAGGGTTGGACGTCTATGAAAAGACGTGGAAAAGTGCAGGGTGGTATCATCAGCATAGGAGTGGATAGGACAAGAAGTTTGGTTTAGAAGATCATTAATGAATAATAAGAAGAGAGTGGGTGACAGGACAGAACCCTGAGGAACACCACTGTTAATAGATTTAGGAGAAGAACAGTGACCATCTACCACAGCAGCAATAGAACGGTCAGAAAGGAAACTTGAGATGAAGTTACAGAGAGAAGGATAGAAACCGTAGGAGGGTAGTTTGGAAATCAAAGCTTTGTGCCAGACTCTATCAAAAGCTTTTGATATGTCCAAGGCAACAGCAAAAGTTTCACCAAAGTCTCTAAAAGAGGATGACCAAGACTCAGTAAGGAAAGCCAGAAGATCACCAGTAGAGCGGCCTTGACGGAACCCATACTGGCGATCAGATAGAAGGTTGTGAAGTGATAGATGTTTAAGAATCTTCCTGTTGAGGATAGATTCAAAAACTTTAGATAAGCAGGAAACTAAAGCAATAGGACGGTAGTTTGAGGGATTAGAGCGGTCACCCTTTTTAGGAACAGGTTGAATGTAGGCAAACTTCCAACAAGAAGGAAAGGTAGATGTTGACAGACAGAGCTGAAAGAGTTTGACTAGGCAAGGTGCAAGCACGGAGGCACAGTTTCGGAGAACAATAGGAGGGACCCAATCAGGTCCATAAGCCTTCTGAAGGTTTAGGCCAGCGAGGGCATGGAAAACATCATTACGAAGAATTTTAATACGAGGCATGAAGTAGTCAGAGGGTGGAGGAGAGGGAGGAACAAGCCCAGAATCGTCCAAGGTAGAGTTTTTAGCAAAGGTTTGAGCAAAGAGTTCAGCTTTAGAAATAGATGTGATAGCAGTGGTGCCATCTGGTTGAAGTAGAGGAGGGAAAGAAGAAGAAGCAAAGTTATTGGAGATATTTTTTGGCTAGATGCCAGAAATCACGAGGGGAGTTAGATCTTGAAAGGTTTTGACATTTTCTGTTAATGAAGGAGTTTTTGGCTAGTTGGAGAACAGACTTAGCATGGTTCCGGGCAGAAATATAAAGTGCATGAGATTCTAGTGAAGGAAGGCTTAAGTACCTTTTGTGGGCCACCTCTCTATCATGTATAGCACGAGAACAAGCTGTGTTAAACCAAGGTTTAGAAGGTTTAGGGCGAGAAAAAGAGTGAGGAATGTACGCCTCCATGCCAGACACTATCACCTCTGTTATGCGCTCAGCACACAAAGACGGGTCTCTGACACGGAAGCAGTAGTCATTCCAAGGAAAATCAGCAAAATACCGTCTCAGGTCCCCCCAACTAGCAGAGGCAAAACGCCAGAGGCACCTTCGCTTAGGGGGATCCTGAGGAGGGATTGGAGTGATAGGACAAGATAAAGATATGAGATTGTGATCGGAGGAGCCCAACGGAGAAGAAAGGGTGACAGCATAAGCAGAAGGATTAGAGGTCAGGAAAAGGTCAAGAATGTTGGGCGTATCTCCAAGACGGTCAGGAATACGAGTAGGGTGTTGCACCAATTGCTTTACGATAGTCTATAAATAATACATATAACTTCAATTTCTTGTATTTTACATAATCACACAATAATCTCAGTGTAAATATCTGCTCTAGGCATCCTCTTCCCTCCATTGCTCCTGCTTGACAATTGTCCACATCCATCCACATTTTCAATCTATTGATAATAAGTGTGTCATAGAGTTTAGCTAGGGTGTCCATTATACTAACACCTCTGTAGTTATCACAAAGCATGCGATCACCACACTAATAATGCATTTAACTTACTATAGCACCAGGCTAGTGGGAAACACAAACTATCAAAAATTACATTGAACATTGTAAGAAAAAACATCAACCAGTTCATAGGTAAGTTCATTAATAGGGCAGGACTTATTCCAACAAAACTTTTCATTTTATTCATCCCTCTCACAGCTGTTTCCACCTCTCTAAACGTGAAAGGATCATCCACAATGGGAATACTTGGTGCTTGCTCAAAGTTTACCTCTCCAACTTCCTCCATCACTGGATTCAATAATTCCTCAAAATGAATCTTAAATTGACTCTCAGTAGGCTGGGTACTGCCTTCATTACTACTAATTTCATCTTTCCAGTTAATTGCTTTCCAAATTTTCCCACAGTCATTTTCCTCCATGAGTCTTTTCCTTCTTAGGTCTACACTTCCCTCACGCGCGACATTCGTCTTTTTACACTCCTTTGCTATTCCATTAACTTCCCTGCAGCTTTCCTTAACCACGTCCTGCACACTTTCCTCATTCACCACGCCCAGGGTTGGCGGCTCACACAGCGCCATCCTCGTCACGAACGCTTCTATATCCACTTTGTCATGGTGCAGGCCTGTCGCGATATTAGTGGTGCGGGGACTGTGTGTGAGCGTCCGACCCAAGTTACTGGCGCGCTCAAGTAGTCGTGATGGCGTTACTCATTTAAAAACGTCAGTGTTAATTGTTAGAGTGAGTGGCGCATGATCTGAGCACGACATAACTTGGCGTGTACATATGTCTTTCAGGACATTCAAACTGCTATACTTAACTAAACACAGGTCGATAAACACAGGTCGATTTCCGATGTCCAGCGATCATTACGCCTAAAAGATAAATTCCCTCCGCGGTGCTTTCCGTCATATTTCAAATGGTTAGCAACTACAATTTCTTTCTCTTCACACATGTTGGGTATTGCCCGGCCCATGGAATTACTTATAAGATCTTTCACACCATTATATTCACATCTCTTTCCGTTTATATTTCTACTTGGTAGGCAACCCACACGTGCGTTCAAGTCAGCGACCACTATGGCACCGTCACAGTCGGTCACCTGCCCCTCCCACAGCAGCGCCGGGTCGTGGTAGGGCGAGTCGACCGGTGGGATATACATGGCGCCAAGCCTCATCCCAGGGCAGCAGGACAGCTCGACCCATGTTTGTCCTACTGCTGCAATGTTGACACATGTGATATATGGTACCAACGCACACTTCACCAACATCATAATTCCTCCTCTCCAACTATTTTGTTTACTTTTATTCATATATAAATCAAAACCTGCCACGCTACTAATTAACGTTACTTAATTTCAGTGATCCATATCATGTCAAATTCTAAAGCAACATTTATCACTTCAGGGCTTTGGAGCTTATTTTTCACACCACAGATATTACAAGCACATATTTTCAATTGCCCATTCCAATTCTTTCCATGCCAAAATTTGGGAAATACCTATCAGTCACAACACAACACGCAGCAATACTCGCCGCCGCCAGTCAAACATAATTTCCACTTCCTGGTTGTCTGGTTTCTGCTTCTCCTCATTTTCTCGGGTCCTCTGTCTTGTCGTTTCTCTCCTCGCCGCCGGATGAACGTCCTTCTTCAAGCAAATCCGTTCAAAGTCTCTTCCTGTATCCTTCAGGTTCTTCGCCACTCGCAAGATGTCGCTCCGTTGATCTTGACTCTCCAGCGTCACGTGAATAGGGCGACTCCTCCGTGCGTCAGGCTGTCCAAGTCGTATCGTTGCCCATACATCAGTGGGTATCGGTCCGGCGTAACCCGCGGCTTCCAGCACTGTCTAGATCTTCTCTCCATCTGTCGTTCCCAGGCCGTCGTCATCCTCCGAGACCCCAGTTATAACCAAGTTCCGCACCCTTTCTATGGCGCCAAGGGATTCTAGGAACCGGTTTTGCTGGTGGCTAGTCATGTAGGCTTCATCGAGTCTTGTATTCAGTGATTCTATTTCTTCCTTCATCTCCTTCACAGCTGCCAAATCTTCTGGAATATTTCTTATTTCTTCGAGTAATTCAGAGCTCGGTGGCTGCTCTTCATGAGGCTGATGTGCAACAGTTGTTCTCAGTGCACATTTTAGCTGCGCCGCTGTCAGTTTATTGATCTCCGTAGCAGACAATGCCTTCACTGTGTTTACATTGTCATAACTAGCCATCTTGGACAAACAAACAATTATCTTTGCATCCCGTTTTCTTCAGTGGTTTGGCGTCGCCGTTACCATAGCAACGGTTTTCACAGCGGTGCAGAGGGGGTGGGGCCGGTGTTGATCGGCCACATTATATTCTAGCTTCTAACTACCGGCTAGCTTTCTTCAGTGGGCTACAAGTAACTGAGTCTTGGCTCCACTCTACCCTCGTGCAGCTCCTTAGGCAATATATTGCCTGATCTAAGCTTGTATGGCAGCAGAATCTTGGCAAAACTTGGAGCTCTATCCAGGTCTGTTTGTTGATGTTTGCAGCGCCATCTACACAGTGCCTTAAGACTTTGAAACTATTTCGGAACTGCACGATGCAGGACTACCTGCTCTACCATCACCTCAGGACAGAACGCAGGAAGGGAGGGGGGAAGGGCGGAGTGGCCCCTAATACCTGCCTGTCAACATTCCTGCCGGAGTAGAGGCCCTGTGGGTGAGAGTTACGCCCCCCTGCCATCTCAGCAACACAGCCTCCATCATCGTGTGCGTCGTGTACCACCCCCCACGAGCCACCTCAGCACAGTTACTCACCACTCACATCAGTGACACTGCTGATGGTCTAAGTGTGAGGTATCCTGTTGCCAAGCTGGTCATCTGTGGGGACTTTAACGTATATCAGCGATTGTATATCAGCGATATCTTACACCAGCTACACCTCACCCAGGTCGTGAACTTCCCTACCACCCAGCAAGCCACCCTCGACCTTATACTGACACACCTATGCCAGCAGTACTCGTCCCCCAAGTCGCTGCCTCCCATGGGACGGAGCACCCACCTCTCCATACTGTGGACACCCACACCCACCACCTCGACCCCCTGGCCAGCTGTCACCAGGACCCACCGTTCCATGCCTGACTCAGCCATGAGGGAGGTTGGGCAGTGGGTGACACAACACCCGTGGACCGAGGTGCTGGATGTGGAGGACGTCAACTCAAAATGGCACAATTACGTCACCTCCACCACAGAAGCCTTCCACCGCTACTTCCCAGCCAAGAATGTCACAGTGCACACATCTGATGCCTCCTGGATGACGCCCAGCATTAAAAGACTCATGCATCAGCGGATGTGGTCGTTCCACTCCTGCCCGGTCCTATACAGGAAGCTAAGAAACAGAGTGATCAGGGAGATTAAGGCTGCCAAGTCAAGCTATTACCCGGACAAGATACACCACTTCAAGAAGGCCAACAACAGACAGTGGTACGCTAGCAGCAAAGCTTTGTGTGACCTACAAAAGCACACTTCATCTCTTCCTTGCACCTCACACCTTCCTGCTAATCTCGCGGCTCAGGAGATGAACGACCACTTTGCCGCTATCTGTCACACCTGCCCTCCTCTCCACACCACTCCACTTCCTGACCATCTTCCCGCCCCCTCCCCTCCCCCCACTATCCAAAAGGTGGATGTTTTTAAGAGGATACTTAAAGATACCAAGATACCAAGATACCAAGGATACTTAAAGATACCAAGATCCACCACACCCACTGACCTTCCCATATGGGAAGAGCCAGCAACACCGCTATGCCCCATAATAAACGCCTCTCTTTCCCAACACTCTTGCCCCGCGGACTGGAAGACATCTTATGTCTCTCCCATCCGCAAAGCTTCCAGTCCACAGTCCCTCGGTGACCTCAGGCCAGTCTCTATCACCCCCGTCCCTAGTTTTATTTGTGAAGATTTTGTGTACGACTGGGCCTACACCAAAATTTGTTATACCGTGGATATCAGACAGTTTGGAAATATTATAGCCACCTCCACCTCCCATTATCTGACCAGCTTCCTTGACTTCATCTACAGCCACCTGGAGAAGCGAAACACCTCTCTAGCTGTTGCTTTTGTGGACTTCAAAAAGCCTTTGATCTTGTTGATCAACTTTGTTCTCTTCAGCAATGCAATTAGTCTGGGTCTCCCTCCCAACCTGGTAGCGTGGCTAGCCAACACCCTCTCAGGGAGGCGTCAGGCCGTTCGCTATCAGGGCTCTGTCTCTAATATCCAACAGCTGACATGTGGGGTCCCCCAGGGGACCAAGATGAGCCCACTATGCTTCCTCCTCCTGATTAACGACGCCCTCACTGACACCCCCCTCGCTGGAAGTATGTGTACGACTGCACCGTGGGCGTCCCAGCCTCCAAAAGGAACCCGGACTACTCGCCACTGCAAGTCATTTTGGAGCGACTGCAGACATGGACGGAGGAGAGCAGGATGACCATCAACCACAGCGAAACTGTGGTGATGCATTTCTGTACCTCCTCTGTACCAGTGCCCTCTCCCCAGCTCAGAGTGGGCCCTCACCCCCTCCAGGTGGTCCGATGTGCCTCTGGATGTGCTTCTCGGAGTCACGGTGGACGACCAGCTGACCTGGAAGCAGCATGTCGCCAGCACCGTAAGATCCGCTACCTACAAGCTGTACATGATGCGCAGACTCAGGTCGCTGGGGACACTGACAGACGAGTTAAGGGGAGTGTGCCTCACCTTCATCATCCCCAAACTCATGTACGCCTCCCCAGCGTGGTCCTCCTCCCTCACACACACTCAACAGCTCCAGCTGGAGAGAGTGCAGAAGAGAGCCTGCAGGGTCATCTTTGTCCCTGCCTACACCACCTGTGATGAAGCCCTGACCACCCTGAGTCTGTTCAGACGTCCAGACTATCCACCAGGCACCGAGAGGCTCTGGAGAAGTTTTGAAGGGGACTTCTGCATCATCCACGCCTCAGACACATGCTGCTGCCTGACGCACCTCGCCTGGTCCGAGCCACCAGACACCACAACAAGATAGCGCCCTTAAAGGCGCCGCGCACGGACCGAGACAGACTCAGCACGATTCCCACCATGGTGCGAGCCATCAATCAACATCAATCAACAGTATTTCGCCTTTAGATTAGGCTTAGCTTCAGGATTAATGTTAAGTATTTTCCCATCCCCTCTGTACATTTTCAGTTTGTAAACTGCCTTATTAATAAACCATTTATTATTATTATTATTATTATTATTATTATTATTATTATTATTATTATTATTATTATTATTATTATTATTATTGTGTTTAGTGTTGGTGGTATATAGTCTTGCCTCGTTAGTGCCTCATTTTCTACTTTCTAAGTGTGTGCAATAGAAAACACAGTGAAAACAATTACCAGGAAAGAAAAGAGTAAGCGTACTCACCTCAAGAGTGCAGGTGTGTAGACTCTGGGAGACGGGAGGAAGCAAGGCGTGAGTCGGGAGGTGCCTGTGGGGAGAGACACACTGTGCTTCATGCTCTTACATTTATACTCCACAAGCACAAGTGCACAAATGTAACTGTGTACATCTATCTATCTGTATCTCTCTGTATAAATAGAGAGACAGACAGACAGAGAGAGAGAGAGAGAGAGAGAGAGAGAGAGAGAGAGAGAGAGAGAGAGAGTAATCAAAAATATACTCACTGTTTGACTAGCTATAATTCACAGATATTTTTTTTTTTTTTCAGAAACAGTTGGGCAAAATAATAATGTCAGAAGTAAGAGTAAGCTGTGAAGGAAGAACATCTGTCATAAAGTGTTACTGGAGGCACGAAAATGTCAAAGAAGTGCAAAGACAATTCAGAAGACACTTTGACAGGGATCCACCAAGGTGACACAGCTAAGTTTGTACCAGATGGAACTGTTCACGACCTTTAATAGCATGCCTATGTAGTAGTAGTAGTAGTAGTAGTAGTAGTAGTAGTAGTAATGGTAGTGGTAGAGGTAGTATTTACGATTTCTCACTAGTACTACTACTACTACTACTACTACTACTACTACTACTACTATTACTATGTGAATATCAATAATAATGCCTAAGAATTGTTGCAAAAACAGCTGCAGTAGTAGTAGTATTTATATTAGTAATTGTAGTAGTAGTAATAGTAGTAGTAGTAGCTTTTGCTGTTTTATTGTTACTATGATTGCTATCAGTAATATGACACACACACACACACACACACACACACAGTAGAAGTAGTAGTAGTAGTAGTAGCAGTAGTAAGTGTAGAAGCAATAGTAATTTTAATAATTTAATCTAAAGTAATTATTTGATTATTTTTACTTATTTATTTATTTATTTATTTATTTTTATTTATCTTTTTTTTTTTTTGGTGGATATGAGTGTGTTCGTTGGTTGAACAAGTCCCTGTATATCAAGTAGACCTTTGTGTGTCGCTCAAGTACCGAACGGCCTGGAAACACTGAGCCAAAGGGACGTCGCTCAGTCTGCAGCCAGTGTGGCGGCGTATCTTGTCTGGTGCGCGTGTGTATCGCATTGTGTTCCTCCTCAAAGACTTAGTGGTGGTCAAGATAACCAGGATTGGCCAAGCCCTCCCTGAAGTGTGCTACCAGTAGTGTACCAGGTGTGTTGAGTAGCCGCCAGGTGTACAGCCACACGTGTGTTGTGTACATGTGCATGTTGTGTACAGAAAGACTTCCTGCTGGTGTTTTGTTAGTCCCATCATGCCCCTGGCCCGGGAAACTACACTTGCCACCTTCTCAGACAGACGCCATCTTGTTGTGTCAGTCCGTGATTCCTCCTCCCCACACCCCCACCTCTCTCCCCACCACCCGCCAGCCACTCCTTCCCGTGCCACTTCCTCCAGCAGCAGCTTCTGGCCGCCCAAAAGCCAGCAGCACCTTCAAGGCCACTACCTGCCAGCACGCCTTCCTGTCCTTATCTCCTCCCACTCCCTCCCCCCCTTCCTTTAATCCACTCCTTCCAAACACCCATTCGCCACCCACTCCTGCCAGGCCCCTACAAGCAACCCACTCCTTCCCACTCCCCGCCTGCCAGCCGCCCCTTCCCGCCCCCCACCCACCAACCACTCCTTCCGGCCCCCACCCGCCTCACGCTCCTTTCCCCTTTCCACCACCCACACACGAGGTGCTCTCCTCGCTCCCTCCCCCCCACTCATGACGTCACGGACGGCGGTGACAGTGACTACCTGGTGTGAACCGCACCTCACACTCGCTCTACATAAATGCTGCTACTACTGCTGCTACTGCTGCTACTTCTACCGCTACTACTGCTACTGCTACTAGTACTACTACTATTGCTACTACTACAATTGCTAGTGCTACTACAATTCTGTTACTACTATTATTACTACTGATACTACTACTATTACTACTACTGCTGCTGCTATTATTACTACTACTACTACTACTACTACTACTACTACTACTACCACTACTACATACTACTTCTACTACTACTACAAATACTACTGCTACTATACTTACTTCTGTTACTATTACTACTAATACTAATACTTGTTCCACTTCTACTACTGCTACTAATAATAATATTAGCTCTACTACTACTACTACTACCACTACTACTACTACTACTACTACTACTACTACTACTACTACTACTACTCTACTACTACTACTACTACTATTATTATGATAACTGTTACTACTACAACTTCTACTAGTATTACTACGACTATTAATATTATGACTACTTTTAGTACTATTATGAATACTACTATTACTACTACTACTATAATTACTTTCACGAATACTGTTACTAATGTTTCTATTACTACTACTACTACTACTACTACTACTACTACTACTACTACTACTACTACTATTACTACTACTACTACTACTACTACTGCTACTACAACTACTACTACTACTACTTCCTTGCAACCCTCTCTGTCTTCTACTATGCTTCTGTTAACTGTTACTACCTGCCGAAACGATAATTACTCCCAGTGGGGTCTAAAGCACTGTTCAGGGGGTGCTGTGAACTTATTATTAAACCCAGCTGTGACCTCACTGAACATTTCCCTTTGTGTGTCACAACACAAGGGGGCAGTCACAGCCTGCCCTCTAAAGACAACTCTCTTCCTCCACACAAAACTACAAGCACCTAATAACACACACACCCTTCACTCAAAAATTTTAAAATCATCATGGCAACTCCTACTCCAGCCTCGGAGTCCCCATCTGGGGAGGGGACCATAAATGTCCCCAGGTCGGACTGCCTTTCTATCGACGACCCTAAGTGTCTTGACACGCCCCTCAACTTTTTCTTCATTAACTTCTGCAACATTCGCGGTCTAAGATCTAATTTTCAATCTGTAGAACACCACCTCTCGTCTTCTAAACCTCATCTTCTTTTCCTCACGAAACTCAGGTGTCTGAAGCAACTGACATTAGCCCCTTTTCTGTTCTTTCCTACTTTCTCTATCCTCATTTTCGATGCAAAGCTGGATGCTGCGTTTATGTGCGCAAAGACTTAACCTGCTCTCGTGCCCACGCTCTAGAATCTTCCGAGTTTTCCACCATCTGGCTACGACTACAGAGTCACTCTCACACTAAATTTATCTATGCTGTATACCTCTCACCTAACTCCTCTGATTATAAGAAATTCTTTGATTACTTAAATTCCAAAGTGGAGCACATTCTGACCCTCTTCCCTTTTGCAAAGATCTCCATTCTTGGAGACTTCAGTGTTCACCACCAGCTTTGGCTTTCCTCTCCCTTCACAGACCATCCTGGTGAACTAGCCTATAACTTTGCTATCCTCCATGACCTAGAGCAATTGGTGCAACACCCTACTCGTATTCCTGACCGTCTTGGAGATACGCTCAACATTCTTGACCTTTTCCTGACCTCTAATCCTTCTGCTTATACTGTCACCCTTTCTTCTCCATTGGGCTCTTCCGATCACAATCTCATATCTTTATCTTGTCCTATCGCTCCAATCCCTCCTCAGGATCCCCCTAAGCGAAGGTGCCTCTGGCGTTTTGCCTCTGCTAGTTTGGGGGACCTGAGGAGGAATTTTGCTGATTTTCCTAGGAATAACTACTGCTTCCGTGTCAGAGACCCGTCTTTGTGTGCTGAGCGCATAACAAAGATGATAGTATCTGGCATGGAGGCGTACATTCCTCACTCTTTTTCTCGTCCTAAACCTTCTAAACCTTGGTTTAACACAGCTTGTTCTCGTGCTATACATGATAGAGAGGTGGCCCACAAAATGTACTTAAGTCTTCCATCACCAGAATCTCATGCACTTTATATTTCTGCCCGGAACCATGCCAAGTCTGTTTTCCAACTAGCCAAAAACTCCCTCATTAACAGAAAATGTCAAAACCCTTCAAGATCTAACTCCCCTCGTGATTTCTGTTATCTAGCCAAAAAATATTTCCAATAACTTTGCTTCTTCTTCTTTCCCTCCTCTATTTCAACCAGATGGCACCACTGCTATCACATAATTTTCTAAAGCTGAACTCTTCGCTCAAACCTTCCCTAAAAACACTACCTTGGACGATTCTGGGCTTGTTCCTCCCTCTCCTCCACCCTCTGACTACTTCATGCCACCTATTAAAATTCTTCGCAATGATGTTTTCCATGCCCTCGCTGGCCTTAACCCTCAGAAGGCTTATGGACCTGATGGGGTCCCTCCTTTTGTTCTCCGAAACTGTGCCTCCTTGCTTGCACCTTGCCTAGTCAAACTCTTTCAGCTCTGTCTGTCAACATCTACCTTTCCTTCTTGCTGGAAGTTTGCCTACATTCAACCTGTTCCTAAAAAGGGTGACCGTTCTAATCCCTCAAACTACCGTCCTGTTTGTTTAATTTCCTGCCTACCTAAAGTTTTTGAATCTATCCTCAACAGGAAGATTGTTAAACATCTATCACTTCACAACCTTGTATCTGATCGCCAGTATGGGTTCCGTCAAGGCCGCTCTATTAGTGATCTGGCTTTCCTTACTGAGATTTGATCATCCTCTTTTAGAGATTTTGGTGAAACTTTTGCTGTTGCCTTGGACATACCAAAAGCTTTTAATAGAGTCTGGCACAAAGCTTTCATTTCCAAACTACCCTCCTACGGCTTCTATCCTTCTCTCTGTAACTTCATTTCAAGTTTCCTTTTTGACCATTCTATTTCTGCTGTGGTAGACTGTCACTGTTCTTCTCCTAAATCTATTAACATTGGTGTTCCTCAGGGTTCTGTCCTGTCACCTCCCTTCTTATTATTCATTAATGATCTAAACCAAACTTCTTGTCCTATCCACTCGTACGCTGATGATACCACCCTGCACTTTTCCACGTCTTATCATAGACGTCCAACCCTTCAGGAGGTAAACATATCACGCAGGGAAGCCACAGAATGCTTGACTTCTGATCTTTCTAAAATTTCTGATTCGGGCAGGGCAAACTTGGTATTATTCAATGCCTCAAAAACTCAATTCCTCCATCTATCAACTCGACACAACCTTCCAGACAACTATCCCCTCTTCTTCAATGACACTCAACTGTCCCCTTCTTATACACTGAACATCCTTGGTCTGTCCTTTACTTATAATCTGAACTGGAAACTTCACATCTCATCTCTAGCTAAAACAGCTTCTATGAAGTTAGGTGTTCTGAGACGTCTCCGCCAGTTTTTCTCACCTCCCCAGCTGCTAACTCTGTACAAGGGCCTTATCCGTCCATGTATGGAGTATGCTTCACATGTCTGGGGAGGTTCCACTCATACTGCTCTTCTAGACAGGGTGGAATCAAAAGGCTTTCGTCTCATCAACTCCTCTCCTCTAACTGACTGTCTTCAGCCTCTCTTTCGCCACCACAATTTTGCATATCTAGCTGTCTTCTACCGCTATTTTCATGCTAACTGCTCTTCTGATGTTGCTAACTGCATGCCTCCCTTCCTTCCGCGGCTTCGCTGCAAAAGACTTTCTTGTTTCTCTCACCCCTATTCTGTCCACCTCTTTAACGCAAGAGTTAACCAGTATTCTCAATCATTCATCCCTTTCTCTGGTAAACTCTGGAACTCCCTGCCTGCTTCTGTATTTCCACCTTCCTAAGACTTGAATTCCTTCAAGAGGGAGGTTTCAAGACACTTATTCATCAATTTTTGACCACTACTTTGACCCTTTTGTGGGACTGCCATTTCAGTGGGCATTTTTTTTTTATTAGATTTTTGTTGCCCTTGGCCATTATCACTCCTACATAAAAAAAAAACTACTAGTACTAATAGTCGTTCTACTTCTACTACTGCTACTAATACTATTATTCTACTACTACTACTACTACTACTACTACCTCTACTACTACTACTACTACTTCTACTACTAATACTACTACTACGACTACTACTACCACTACTACTACTCTACTACTATTACTACTATTATTATTACGATTACTGTTACTAGTACTACTTCTACTACTATTACTACGAATATTACTATTACGACTACTTTTAGTATTATTATGAATACTACTACTATTACTACTACTACTATAATTATTATTACGACTACTGTTCCTACTGCTTCTATTACTACTAGTACTACTACTACTACTATTGCTACTGCTACTACTACTACTACTACTACTACTACTACTACTACTACTACTACTACTACTACTGCTAATACTACTACTACTACTACTACTACTACTACTACTTCCTTGCAACCCTGCGTGTCCGCTTTACCATCTTTCCTTGATTCATATTTTTATCGTTTTTATTATTATCAGTGTGTGTGAGTGAGTGTGTGTGTGTGTGTGTGTGTGTGTGTGTGTGTGTGTGTGTGTGTGTGTGTGTGTGTGTGTGTGTGTGCAGGATTACAGATAAAAATACTATTTATGGACCCCGTAATTTATTCACGGAAATAACAAACAAAAAATTGTACAGTGCACTATTCTCTCTCTCTCTCTCTCTCTCTCTCTCTCTCTCTCTCTCTCTCTCTCTCTCTCTCTCTCTCTCTCTCTCTCTCTCTCTCTCTCTCTCTTTTTAGTCACTCAGCTGTTTTCAAGGTCGCTGGGCCTCGCTCCCCTTCTGCCTGGCTTGTATGATGCCATGTAGTATTTTACAGGAGTACTTTTAATCACCGCAGTAATGTTGTCGTGCAATGCTTGTTGGTAAATTATGTGCTTTTTAATGCCACTTGTTTTGTTATAACACACACACACACACACACACACACACACACACATGGGAAAGGAAAGAACGTGTGACCTTAGGCGCTCTAGAGCAGCCTCGGCCAGCATGTTGGCCTTCCTGCCTTCCCCGCCACCTATTGATAGTGACCTCGGTTTTTTCAGTTTTCAACTCTTAGTTTTTAGTTTTAGGCTCGCCCTGGTGAGATTGTTGTACTTGTGAACACATTTAGCGAGTGCGTGTCGACACATAAAGGATAATGTGTGCTGCCGTGCAAACGTACGAACGCAACTACCTCCTGCGTCGTATGCGAGGGTCCGGTCACCCGCCGCCCAACGTGATAGTTAGTTACTTTTACTGACCAAAGAAATTATTCATACAGTAAAGTGAAAGGTACAAAATTTGCCAGTGGTCCAAATAAAGAATCATACATTTACAAACATAAATAACAACACTTTCACTTAAGTATTGTTTAAGATTAGGCGATGCAAAGTAACCAGCATTAGCAAACACTTACTAGCAGTAATGCTATAACTAACATAGATACATAACTCAGCATAACGTCTAACACAATTTGACCAATATTAATGCAATAGGTAGTTCTAATTAAGTATTGTTTTCTTTTTAGGTCCTATAACTATTCAACACTTCACACACGTACCTACACAAAACATTTACGTCTTCTGTTCCTTTAAATAACTCGTCTAAATTTTGTTTGCTTATCATATATTTTTGGCTGACCTGTCTCGTCAGTACGCACTCCAGCAGTACATGTTGGTCAGTCTGTGTTGCCTGCCCGTCACATGCACACACGCGCAAGTCCCGCGAGATGCGACTCTAACGGCCGGTCTCGATCTTAAAGTCATGAGACATCAGTCGAATTCTAGTAAATGCCAAACAGGTAAAATCAGGGACATTGTGTCATCTGAATAAATATTATGGACACCAAGACTAGAATTCAATATTGTTTTATATGTGTGATACTTTGTTGCATCTTGTGGCTTATTGGTAATTAAATTAATTATTCTGTCAGGCGACATTTCATAAGTTTATTGTACTGACTGGTGAGTGACACACTGCTGTCTGTCAGCGACGACTCGCAGCTCTATCTCTATTCAGCCAACACAGCCGCGTCAGACACAAGTCGTTTATAACAAGGATGCATAATAAGGTTCGAGGCACGAATTATAGAAAATTTGTTGACGACTGACTGACACTTTGCCTCGTGTAGTGACACCACGTCCTTCATACAACCGCTGTCGGTAAACCAGGCCCTTAAAAACTTGTATCTGTCACAGTACTTAATAACGTGTCCCTCTATCTTTAATGGAACTTTATCACAATGAGTGCTATTTCAAACAAAAAAAATAATTTTGTCCTTTTTAAGAACAATTCCATAATCATTGCAATAATCGATGACTACTCTGAGTTTCCTGATACACATATACCGAGATGTTCTGTGCAGTGCGCCCAAGAAGCTGTTAGTTGCTATTTGTTCCTTCAGCATACGATTCATCTGGTTAATGTAAATCACAAATATTGGACAGCTGGAAGGTGAGCCTTCCCTTACTTTCACTGACGACTCCACCATGGCACTATTAAGCACGTTACGTGTGCAGCGATACATAACAAAAATTGCTTTTAACGTCCATCTTCCACATCCTATTGATTTTAAGCATTCTATCAGCTTCGACTTCGGTACTTTATCTTATGCTTTACGATAGTCTATAAATAATACGTATAACTTCAATTTCTTGTATTTTACATTAGCACACAATAATCTCAGTGTAAATATCTGCTCTAGGCATCCTCTTCCCTCCATTGCTCCTGCTTGACAATTGTTCACATCCATCCACATTTTCAATCTATTCCTAATAAGTGTATCATAGAGTTTAGCTAGAATGTCCTTTATACTAACACCTCTGTAGTTATGACAAAGCATGCGATCACCACAGTTAAATAATACAGTTAACTTACTATAGCACCAGGCTAGTGGGAAACACAAACTATCAAAAATTACATTGAACATTGTAAGAAAAAACATCAACCAGTTCATAGGAAAGTTCATTAATAGGGCAGGACTTATTCCAACAAAACTTTTCTTTTTATTCATCCCTCTCATAGCTGTTTCCACCTCTATAAACGTAAAAGGATCATCCACAATGGGAATACTTGGTGTCTGCTCAAAGTTTACCTCTCCAACTTCCTTTGTCACTGGATTCAATAATTCCTCAAAATGAATTTTAAATTGACTCTCAGTAGGCTGGGTACTGCCTTCATTACTATTAATTTCACCTTTCCAGTTAATTGCTTTCCAAATTTTCCCACAGTCATTTTCCTCCATGAGTCTTTTTCTTCTTAGGTCTACACTTCCCTCACGCGCGACATTCGTCTTTTTACACTCCTTTGCTATTCCATTAACTTCCCTGCAGCTTTACTTAACCACATCCTGCACACTTTCCTCATTCACCAGGCCCAGGGTTGGCGGCTCACACAGCGCCATTTTCGTCACGAACGCTTCTATATCCACTTTGTCATGGTGCAGGCCTGTCGCGATATTGTGGTGCGGGGACTGTGTGTGAGCGTCCAACCCAAGTTACTGGCGCGCTCAAGTAGCCGTGATGGCGTTACTCATTCAAAAACGTCAGTGTTAATTGTTAGAGTGAGTGGCGCATGATCTGAGCACCACATAAGTTGGCGTGTACATAAGTCTTTCAGGACATTCAAACTTCTATACTTAACTAAACACAGGTCGATAAACACAGGTCGATTTCCGATGTCCAGTGATCATTACGCCTAAAAGATAAATTTCCTCGTCGCTGCTTTCCATCATATTTCAAATGGTTAACAACTACCATTTCTTTCTCTTCACACATGTTGGGTATTGCCCGGCCCATGGAATTACTTATAAGATCTTTCACACATATTCACATCTCTTCCCGTTTATATTTCTACTTGGTAGGCAACCCACACGTGCGTTCAAGTCAGCGACCACTATGGCACCGTCACAGTCGATCATCTGCCCCTCCCACAGCAGCGCCAGGTCGTGGTAGGGCGAGTCAACCGGTGGGATATACATGGCGCCAAGCCTCATCCCAGGGCAGCAGGACAGCTCGACCCATGTTTGTCCTTCTGCTGCAATGTTGACACATGTGATATATGGTACCAACGCACACTTCACCAACATCATAATTCCTCCTCTCCAACAATTTTGTTTACTTTTATTCATATATAAATCAAAACCTGGCACGCTACTAATTAACGTTACTTAACTTCAGTGATCCATATCATGTCAAATTCTAAAGCAACATTTATCACTTCAGGGCTTTAGAGCTTATTTTTCACACCAAAGATATTACAAGCGCATATTTTCAATTGCCCATTTCAATTCTTTCCATGCCAAAATTTGGGAAATACCTATCAGTCACAACACCATCACGCAGCAATACTCGCCGCCGCCAGTCATACGTAATTTCCACTCCCTGGTTGTCTGGTTTCTGCTTCTCATTTTCTCGGGTGCTCAGTCTTGTCACTTCTCTCCTCGCCGCCGGATGAACGTCCTTCTTGACGCAAATCAGTTCAAAGTCTCTTCCTGTTTCCTTCAAGTTCTTCGCCACTCGCAAGATGTCGCTCCGTTGATCTTGACTTTCCAGCGTCACGTGAATAGGGCGTCTCCTCCGTGCGTCAGACTGTCCAAGTCGTATTGTTGACCATACATCGGTGGGTATCGGTCCGGCGTAACCCGCGGCTTCCAGCACTGTCTTGATCCTCTCTCCATCTGTCGTTCCCAGGCCATCGTCATCCTCCGAGACCCCAGTTATAACCAAGTTCCGCACCCTTTTTTTGGCGCCAAGGGATTCTAGGAACCGGTTTTGCTGGTGGATAATCATGTAGGCTTCATCGAGTCTTGTATTCAGTGATTCTATTTCTTTCTTCATCTCCTTCATAGCTGCCAAATCTTCTCGAATATTTCTTATTTCTTCGAGTAATTCAGAGCTCGGTGGCTGCTCTTCATGAGGCTGATGTGCAACAGATGTTCTCAGTGCACATTTTAGCTGCGCCGCTGTCAGTTTATTGATCTCCGTAGGAGACAATGCCTTCAATGTGTTTACATTGTCATAACTATCCATCTAGGACAAACAAACAAGTATCCCATTAAGTCTTTGCACTTTGTTTTCTTCATTGGTTTGGCGTCGCCGTTACCATGGGAACGGTTTTCACAGCGGTGCAGAGGGGGTGGGGCCGGTGTTGATCGGCCACATTATATTCTAGCTTCTAACTACCGGCTAGCTTTCTTCAGTGGGCTACAGGTAACTGACTCTTGGCTGCACTCGACCCTCGTGCAGCTCCTTAGGCAATATATTGCCTGATCTAAGCCTGTATGGCAGCAGAATCTTGGCAAAACTTGGACCACTACCCAGGTCTGTTTGTTGATGTTTGCAGCGCCATCTACACAGTGCCTTAAGACTTTGAAACTATTTCGGAAGCGCGGATAGAGAGGAGGTAAAAGTGTGGTGCGTCCCATCAAGGCAGTGACCTCCAGTGCCAGAGAAGACCGCTGGGTGGAGAAGAGGGAATACAAACAATCAGAAGTGCCGTGCGTGTAGTATAGTCTTCCCTCCCGCCTCTTATTTAATGCGACGTCTCTGGCCAACAAGATGGACGAGTTGATTGTGACGGTGAGCTCTACCTGTTCGGACATTGTGGCGGTTACAGAGGCGTGGGAGGTCGTTCCTGAGGTGTGCACGATGCAGGACTACCAGCTCTGCCATCATCTCAGGACAGGACGCATGAAGAGGGGGGAAGGGCGTAGTGGCCGTTTTCTGCCAATCTACCCTCAGCCCCTCACACCTGCCTGTCAACATTTCTGCCGGAGTAGAGGTCCTGTGGGTGAGAGTTACGCCCCCTTTCCACCCCAGGCACACGGCCTCCATCATCGTTTGCGTCGTGTACCACCCCCCACGAGCCACCTCAGCACAGTTACTCACCACTCACATCAGTGACACTGCTGATGCCCTAAGTGTGAGGTATCCTGTTGCCAAGCTGGTCATCTGTGGGGACTTTAACGTATATCAGCGATTGTATATCAGCGATATCTTACACCAGCTACACCTCACCCAGGTCGTGGGTTTCCCTACCACCCAGCAAGCCACCCTCGACCTTATACTGACAGACCTAGGCCAGCAGTACTCGCCCCCAAGCCGCTGCCTCCCATGGGACAGAGCACCCACCTCCCCATACTGTGGACACCCACACCCACCACCTCCACCCCCCGGCCAGCTGTCACCAGGACCCACCGCCCCATGCCTGACTCAGCCAAGAGGGAGTTTGGGCAGGGGGTGACACAACACCCGTGGACCGAGGTGCTGCATGTGGAGGACGTCCACTCAAAATGGCACAATTACGTCGCCTCCACCACAGGAGCCTTCCACCGCTACTTCCCAGCCGAGAGCGTCACAGTGCACACATCTGATGCCCCCTGGATGACGCCCCGCATTAAAAGACTCATGTATCAGTGGACATGGTCGTTCCACTCCTGCCCGGACCTATAGAGGAAACTAAGAGACAGAGAGATCAGGGAGATTAAGGCTGCCAAAGTCAAGCTATTACCCAGACATGATACACCACCTCAAGCTGGCCAACAACAGACAGTGGTTCGCTAGCAGCAAAGCTTTGTGTGGCCTACAAAAGCACACTTCATTTCTTCCTTGCACCTCACACATTCCTTCTAATTTCGCACCTTAGGAGATGAACGACCACTTTGCCACTATCTGTCAGACCTGTCCTCCCCTCCACACCACTCCACTTCCTGCCCATCTTCCCGTCCCCTCCCCTCCCACTACTTTCCAGGCGATAGATGTTTTTATGAGGATACTTAAAGATACCAAGATACCAAGATACCAAGGATACTTAAAGATACCAAGATCCACCACACCCACTCACCTTCCCATATGGGAAGAGCCAGCAACACCGCTATGCCCGATAATAAACGCCTCTCTTTCCCAACACTCTTGCCCTGCGGACTGGAAGACATCTTACGTCTCTCCCATCCGCAAAGCTTCCAGTCCACAGTCCCTCGGTGACCTCAGGCTAGTCTCTATCACCACCCCCATCCCTAGCTTTATTTGTGAAGATTTTGTGTATGACTGGGTCTACACCAAAACTTGTTATACCGTGGATCTCAGACAGTTTGGAAATATTAAAGCCACCTCCACCTCCCATTACCTGACCAGCTTCCTTGACTTCATCCACAGCCACCTGGACAAGCGAAACACCTCTCTAGCTGCTGCTTTTGTGGACTTCAAAAAAGCCTTTGATCTTGTTGATCAACTTTGTTGTCTTCAGCAAGGCAATAAGTCTGGGTCTCCCTCCCAACCTGGTAGCGTGGCTAGCCAACACCCTCTCAGGGAGGCGTCAGGCCGTTCGCTATCAGGGCTCTGTCTCTAATATCCAACAGCTGACATGTGGGGTCCCCCAGGGGACCAAGATGAGCCCACTATGCTTCCTCCTCCTCATTAACGACACCCTCACTGACACCCCCATGGCTGGAAGTATGTGTACGACGTGGGCGTCCCAGTCTCCAACAGGAACACGGAATACTCGCCACTGCAAGTCATTTTGGAGCGACTGCAGACATGGACGGAGGAGAGGAGGATGTCCATCTACCACAGCGAAACTGTGGTGATGCATTTTTGTACCTCCTCTGTACTAGTGTTCCCTCCCCAGCTCACAGTGGACCCTCACCCCCTCTAGGTGGTCCGATGTGCCTCTGAATGTGCTTCTCGGAGTCACGGTGGACGAGCAGCTGACCTGGAAGCAGCATGTCGCCAGCACCGTAAGATCCGCTACCTACAAGCTGTACATGATGCGCAGACTCAGGTCGCTGGGGACACTGACAGACGAGTTAAGGGGAGTGTGCCTCACCTTCATCCTCCCCAAACTCATGTATGCCTCCCCAGCGTGGTCCTTCTCTCTCACACATACTCAACAGCTCCATCTGAAAAGAGTGCAGAAGAGGGCGTGCAGGGTCATCTTTGTCCCTGCCTACACCACCTGTGATGATCCCCTGAGCACCATGAGTCTGTTCAGACGTCCAGACTATCCACCAGGCACCGAGAGGCTCTGGAGAAGTTTTGAAGAGGACTTCTGCATCATCCACGCCTCAGACACATGCTGCTGCCTGATGCACCTCGCCTGGTCCGTGCCATCAGACACCACAACAAGATAACGCCCCTAAAAGCGCCGCGCACGGACCGGGACAGACTCAGCGCGATTCCCACCATGGTGCGAGCCATTAATCAACAGTATTTCGCTTCTGTATTAGGCTTAGCTTAAGGAATAATGTTAAGTATTTTCCCACCCCCTCTGTACATTTTCAGTTTGTAAACTGCCTTATTAATAAACTATTTATTATTATTATTATTATTATTATTGTTATTATTTTATTATTATTATCATTTTTATTATTATTATTGTGTTTAGTCTTTGAGTTATATAATCTTGCCTCGTTAGTGCCTCATTTTCTACTTTCTGAGTGTGTGCAATAGAAAACACAGTGAGAACAATTACCAGGAAAGAAAAGAGTAAGTGTACTCACCTCAAGAGTGCAGGTGTGTAGACTCTGGGAGATGGGAGGGAGGAAGGCGCGAGGCGGGAGGTGCCTGTGGGGAGAAACACACTGTGCTTCATGCTCTTACATTTATACTCCACAAGCACAAGTCTGTATCTGTGTACATCTATCTATCTGTATCTATCTGTATAAACAGAGAGACAGAGAGAGAGAGGGAGAGAGAGAGAGAGAGAGAGAGAGAGAGAGAGAGAGAGAGAGAGAGAGAGAGAGAGAGAGAGAGAGAGAGAGAGAGAGTCATCCAAAAATGTACTCTCTGTTTGACTTGCTGTAATTAATTGAATGTTTTTTGTTTTTATTTTTTTTTCAGAAGTAGTTGGTTAAAATAATAATTGCAGAAGTAAGACTAAGCTTTGAAGAAAGAACATGTCATAAATTATTACTGGAGGCACGAAAATGTCAAAGAAGTGCAAAGACAATTCAGAAGACACTTTGACAGGGATCCACCAAGGTGACGCGCCATTGCTCGCATGGAACTGTTCACGACCTTCATAAGCAGGCGTGTGTAGTAGTAGTAGTAACAGTAGTAGCAGTAGTAGTAGTAGTACTAGTAGTAGTAGTAGTAGTAGTAGTGGTGATATTAGTGGTGGTAGTACTAGTAGTGGTAGTAGTAGTAGTATTGGTAGTAGTAGAAGTAAGGAGAATAGAAGCCTTTGTGAGTGGAAAGAAATAGAAGTAGAAGTAGTAGTAATACTAGTAGTGGTAAAGGTAGTATTCGCGATTTCTCTCTACTACTACTACTACTACTACTACTACTGCTAGTACTACTACTACTGCTACTACTACTATTATTACTACTACTACTACTACTACTACTACTACTACTACTACTACTACTTTTATAACTGCTATTACTACTACTACCTCTATGACTACTACTACTACTGTTGCTAATAAAACTATGTGAATATTAATAGTATTGACTTAAGAATTAATGCAAAAAAGCTGCAGTAGTAGTATTTATGTTAGTAATAGTAGTAGTAGTAATAATAGTAAAAATAGTAGTAGTAGTAGTTTTTGTCGTAATATTCTTACTATAATTGTTATCAATATCACACACACACAGTAGTAGTAGT
>NC_087169.1:810000-837500 GCF_035594125.1 Scylla paramamosain
CCTTCACAAGGGAAGCTTCAACACACTTACCCTTCAGTTTTTGACCACCGCTTCGGACCCTATTCGGGGACTGGTATTATTTTTTTTTTCTTATTATTTGTTTGTTTCCCTTGGCCGGTGTTCCTCCTACAGAAAAAAAAAAATAAATAAATGAATAAATAAAACTCTACGTGGCTGGCCAGTCAGCAGTGTGGTGGTGTTGAAGAGGCAGTCTGTCTCAATGTAACTTGCCAGAAATTGTGCTGAAAAATTGTGCTACAGGGAGGGAGGGAGGGAGGGAGAGGAAAGGAGATGGTCATCTGTTTATCTGCCTCTCTCTCTCTCTCTCTCTCTCTCTCTCTCTCTCTCTCTCTCTCTCTTCCTAACCTAACTACTACTACTACTGCTACAACAACAACAACTACTACTACTACTAGTGCTACTTCTACTACTACTACTACTACTACTACTACTACTACTACTACTACTACTATTACTACCACTACTACTACTACTACTACTACAACTTTTAACCTAACCCTTTACTCTCCATCAGATTTGCATCAACCAGCAGCAGCAGCAGCAGCAGCAGCAGCATGTCAGTAGTAGCAGGAGTAGTGAATGGTCACTCGTATGTGGTGACTACTTGGACTATCAGGCCGCCCTTGTAGTGTGCTGGACTATTGGTCAACAAGGAGCCCTGAAAGTTACGTGGTACAACTATTTCGGCGATAGTAATGGCTGTAAGTAGTAGTAGTAGTTGTAGTAATAGTAGTAGTAATAGTAGTTATGCGTGTAATGTCAATATGGTCCATTTTGTAACTGTAATTGGAAAGATTCTCGACTTTGTTTCTTAAAGGCATGACGTAATTAGGGAAAACGTATGTATTTTAAGGGACACTAGTCTGTACTTCATTATTCCTGTTTATTGCTATTATAGGAGTTTCTTGATAGTTTTATTTGTATATACTATTTAAATCTACTATTCTATTTATTATGTGTAAGTGGGAGATGTCAGAGAAAGACCCATATTTATAATTTTCATTTGTAAGGTCAATAAGGTCCATTTTATTAAGTATATTTATAAGATGCTCGACCTTATGTTTCTTAAATGAGTGACGTAATTAGAGAAAACGTGTGTCTCTTAAGGAACACTAACCTATACTAGTCTGTAACTGTAATTTGAAGGATTTTCAACCTTTTGTTTCTTAGTAAATGACGTAATTAGAGAAAACGAATCTTCTTTAAGGGGAAACTAAACAACAATGAATTATTCCTCTTTATTCTTAATATTGCAGATATTTGGGTAGTTTTAGGCGAATATTCTATTTAGACGTAGTGTTTTGTAATGTGCGGCAGTACTAGATGCCACACTGAAGTGGTAGAAGTGAGAGAAGAAGCCTTATTTATGAAATGTGACAGAAAACCTAACAATGAATGGAGGGTGAACAAGGAGGAGCGAGAGAGAGAAGAAAGGGGGAAACAAGAGGAACAAAAGGAACAACACGAATAGGAGAGAGAGAAGAGGAGGAGGACGAGGAGGAGAAACTGAAAGATACGGAAGAGAAGGAGGAGCACGAGGAAGATGAAGAGGAAGAAGAGAAAAATAAAGAAAAACTTCGATAACAAAACTCTCTCTCTCTCTCTCTCTCTCTCTCTCTCTCTCTCTCTCTCTCTCTCTCTCTCTCTCTCTCTCTCTCTCTCTCTCTCTCTCTCAGCCGCTGCAGTAATTTATCACACAAACATTCAAACACCTCGCTCATACCGAGATGAAAAAGATGAAAAATGGACAAATATAAAATAATGATCATGTCATAGTAAAATGAGAATTACGAAAAGAGTGATAGATAAATCATACAATAAATAAAACAAGTGGCAAGTGTCTTATGTTGACACATCCTGTGATCACGCCACTGCACTGCGTCATACTGTCAGTCACGGATTACATTTCGCGCGGTGATCGTGTGCGATAGAGACCAGTCACCCCATACACCCCCATCTGAACCCTCTCAACCTCACCAACCTTCCGTACCACCTCCCTCTCTACATCATCAACCTTTTTCACCTTCCCACCACTCCCACCCCCGCTCATCTTCACCTGTTCCTGCTATTTTTCTTGTCAGCTTCCTTCTCTCCCATCATCACCCATCGTTCCTTCCCCTCACCACTCACCCTCACCACCCCCACTACCTTCTCCTTCACAGTCACCCCCTCCTTCATCTCACCCGCTCCCTCATCCATCACCACCACCTGCACCACCTTCTCCTTCACAATCACCTCCTCCTCCATCTCCCCCGCTCCCTCATCCTTCACCATCACCCTCACCACCACCACCACCACCATCACCGCCACCAGCTGCAGAAGACACATTTGACTCAGTCTTTCAACACTCGTATATTATATCAGTCGGAGGAAGAGGAGCACGTTTACACCACTCCACCATCACCATCCTCTCACGAAAACTAGTAGGTAAAATATAAAGTGCAGTTTGTTTTAGACTGAATATTGGTGTGTAAGGCACAATGGAACCATTCCAGATATGCCCATACATAGTATGTTATGATTCTATTTAGTTTTGATGAATGTAGGGGTGGTAGAGTTCAAAGTTTGCCGCACGCGCGGAAATCCCGGACATGGCGCCGGCGCGAGTTTTTACTGGCCATGCCGAAGAGGTTAAGGGGCTCGTAGTAGTGGTGGTGGTGGTGGTTGTGGCTGTGGTGGTGGTGGTGGTTATAAGAACATAAGAAGCGAGGAGACTGCAAGAGGCCAAGTGATGGCCTACACAAGGCAGCTCCTCTATCCACACCATTGGACCAAGCCAACGCCTACCCATCCCATCTATCCTCCCTATCCATGCTCTCATCTAGCCCTTTTTTTAAACTATCTAATGTTTCACCACTAACCACATGTCTACTTAACCTGTTCCAGTTATTAACCACCCTATATATACATAACAACCTCTACCAGTTATATTAAACCTTCTAACACTAACTAAACACAGAGACAGACAGAGACATATTTAACACAGACAGACAGACAAAAAAGACAATTTTAACAACAACCTCTACGAGTTATAATATTAATCACTACAATACTATAACAACAACAACAACAACAACAACAACAACATGGCGGTTGTACATATCTGATTAATTAATACCAGAACAAGAGGCAGTGGCATTGTATTTAGTGGTGTGTGTGTGTGTGTGTGTGTGTGTGTGTGTGTGTGTGTGTGTGTGATGTCATGGGGAGATTTGAGACAATAATAAGAATGCCCTATATATATATATATATATATATATATATATATATATATATATATATATATATATATATATATATATATATATATATATATATATATATATATATATATATATATATATATATATATATATATATATATATATATATATATATATATATATATATATATATATATATATATATATATATATGTAAATAATAATAAGAATAATATAATAATAGGAATAATAAGAATAATATTTTTTTCACGGTCAACCGTTGGAAGGTCAAACCACCCCTACCCCATCCTCCCTTATCTCTCCCCTACCTCCTCCCCTCCCCTATCTCTCCCCTACCTCCTCCTCTCCCCTTAACTCCCCTCACCCCCTCCCACCCTCCCTGCCTCGCCTTCTTTTCATTGTCAAGGTCAAATCTGACAGTTTTACCCCCATCACCAACCCCCCCCTCCGTCCCTGTCTCACTCATTTCAAAACACACACACACACACACGTATCATTACGTAGATGCCGCAGGTAAGATCGATACCATATTAGCTCTGAGCTAGGGACGTAGGGGAAAGGCTGGCAGTGTCGAGAGACCAGCAGGCGACCAGAAGGTGAATTACACACACACACACACACACACACACACACACACACACACACACACACACACACACACACACACACACACACACACACACAAGTAATTATGATTTTGGAAGTTTGATTAAATGTCCATTGACCAAATGTCCTTCGTTGAAATGTGGTTTAGCCATCGTTCCGGCCACGGATGAAACCAGGTATATAATTGATTTACAAAGACTGACCATTATGAGGAAGGCAGAATTGATGGTGCAATGCAAAAATGTGTAGGACTATACCAAAGTAAACTATTAAAATGTATCTATTTTCCAGTTGCAGAAAGGGATCTGATGATGTCCTCCATAGCAATATAATATCACCGGAAAAGAACATTGCTAGTCCTGTTTGCTTATCCCATTAAAAAAAAAAAAAAAAAAAAAAAAAAAAAAACAATTGTAAGAATAAAAAGTTTGCAAGGTCCTGTATTGCAGTAAGTGGTGGTGGACAACAGTGTGAAAGTTTGTGTTTTATCTCTTCATAATTTACTTATGCATACATTTTGTATTTAGCACTATGAAAGTTGATAGCAAGTTTTTTGCATGCAGGTCGTGCTGCTATAAAACCAGGACATTTTTTAATTTGACAAATCATTACACAAATGTACACTCCTCAGAACCAGGATATAGAATTGAATGTGAACTTGATGGCTGTTCTAGATCATACAAATCTGTAAAGTATCTACTAAGACACATTCGTTCACATCACGCACTATTATATAATTGCCATCTTAATAGAGTGAGGGGGAAGTTTAAAGTTTGTGATGATTCCTTACCTGATCCAGAGATTAGGATTTGTATGCAGAGTGAAGCTGGTGATGATTGTGTGGAAATGATAACTGACGAAGGAAACGAATGTGCTTCATCACATTTAAATATCAATTGCACCCATGAAATTGTTACTAGGCTTTTAGCACTGAGAGAGAAGTTGCTCCCTTCTCTAGTTATTAAAGACTTCACTGAACATTTGCAAGACCTTTTGGCTTTGCAGCACACTCACACTATGAATAAGGTAATAAGTAAACTTAAAGAGGATGGAATTGATCCCAAAACGTTAAATGATCTCATCAATTCCTCATCACCTGCAGGCTTTGTGTGTTTAATATTGAACACCCCAAAAATTGTGAACATTTCCTCCGTTTCACAACATCCCATCTCTTAGGTATCAAGTATGACAAAGGTAACACTTTCAAAAACATCTCTACTTGTAAAACTCAATGAAGTAAAGACAGAATTGACCTACAAAAATGCAGAAATCTCATTCCAAATATATTCAACTCCACATATAATGCCTCTCTCTCTCTCTCTCTCTCTCTCTCTCTCTCTCTCTCTCTCTCTCTCTCTCTCTCTCTCTCTCTCTCTCTCTCTCTCTCTCTCTCTCTCTCTCTCTCTCTAAATTGGGTAGTATTGTTCGTGTACCATATGATGCATATATTTTTATTTTTTATGCATTTTTTACTTTTTTTTTTTTTTGTATATTTTATTTGTGTGTTATTGCAAGTGATAGGTGAAGCTTCTTTATTACTGTTGTGAGCATTTCTGTAGATTTGTTTAGTTAGTATATCCCATAGAAATACTCATTTTCTTTTTTTGTGTTGGTTTAAAGGATTAATGGTGACATATGGATATGATCTGGGTTAAAAGCTTGTACAAAGAAGGTTAAATGTCTATTTTTACACTGGTTGTTTCCCTAAAAGTAGTGTGATATAATGATTAGCAGTGGACTAATTAATTATTCTTTACAGGCTCTGCAACTCCTTACATTTCATTTATGTTAACTTGACTTACATATTTTTTCCTTTAGTTTATGAATGGGAGGAAGGTTTAATATTCATATCTTAAGAGATGCTTACTTTCTTTTCCACATTGCAAGTTGTAGTGATTAATACTCACAAATGTCTATTATTTACTTAATGGCTTGTCAAAACAGGTGCTTTTTGTGATGATTTATTTATTTATTTTTTCTCATACTAGGATGAAGTGTTACTAATGGTGCTTATTGTTTACATCTGTGTTTTATATATCATTACAGTTTTGAGGGGAGCTTTCTGTTAAATGTTCAAGTCAAAACCATATTATACTATACATGATAACAATTATAGTGTTTTTTTTTTTTTTTTAATGCAATGAAATGGAGGGAACATTTAATTGTATATGAATATATTGAATTTGTTACCTATTTGTTTCCCTAACCTTGAGACAGCGGTAGCTAGCTGCTAGTATTAAAGGTACTAATGATTCATCATCTGCCTAAGAAAGACTAACTAATTAGTCATTTAATTGACTAACACCTATGATCCACCTTACTAATGTGGTTAGTAGAAGCAGTGAACAGTACGAAGGCATTAGTCAGATATATTGGAGTAAGTTGAGTGCTCAGTTAGTCACAAATTGACTAACATTATGTTAGTCACTGTGACTAATGCTGCCACTCGTTCTAGACCCCATGGCTTTTACTAAGAAAAGTTTGTCAGCACGACTAACTTTGGTTTTGTGTGTGGCGTGAGTGTATCAGGCAGCGGGGAGTGAGAAGGTGAAGCTTGCGTTGCCTTAGGAAATCCAAGCTTGCTGTGCAGTTTGAAAGGAAGGAACAGCAAAGTATTAGAACAGGTGGGTGTGACACGGGATGAAGCTAATGAGGTGCTGGGATTGGGGTAAGCTGGAAAAAATGGTGGTTAGGGTACGTTACGTTAAGTTAGGCTAGGTTAAGTTAGGCTAGGTTAGGTTAGGCTACGTTGAGTTAAGTTAGTGTGGCTGTACTATTGAAAACTTTTACACACACACACACACACACAGAGAGAGAGCAGGATGACCATCAACCACAGCAAAACTGTGGTGATGCATTTCTGTACCTCCTCTGTACCAGTGCCCCCTCCCCGGCTCACAGTGGGCCCTCACCCCCTCCAGGTGGTCCAATGTGCCAAGCTTCTCGGAGTCACGGTGGACGACCAGCTGACCTGGAAGCAGCATGTCGCCAGCACCGTGAGATCAGCTACCTACAGGCTGTACATGCTGCGCAGACTCAGGTCGCTGGGGACGCCGACAGATGAGTTAAGGGGGGTGTACCTTACCTTCATCCTCCCCAAACTCATGTACGCCTCCCCAGCGTGGTCCTCCTCCCTCACACACACTCAACAGCTACAGCTAGAGAGTGTGCAGAGAAGGGCGTGCAGGGTCATCCTTGGCCCTGCATACACCACCTATGAAGAAGCCCTGACCACCCTGAGTCTGTCCAGAATATCCACCAGGCACCGAGAGGCTCTGGAGAAGTTTGGGAGGGGACTACTGCATCATCCGCGTCTCAGAAACATGCTGCCGCCCGACGCGCCTCGCCCTGTCCGTGCCACCAGACACCACAACAAAATAACGCCCCTGAAGGCGCCGCGCACGGACCGGTACAGACTCAGTGCGATTCCCACCATGGTGCGAGCCATCAATCAATAGTATTTCCCTCCTAGATTAGACTTACCTTTAGGATTAATGATAAGTTTTCCCCATCCCCTATGTACATTTTCAGTTTGTCAACTGCCTAAATAATAAACCGTTTATTATTATTATTATTATTATTATTACACACACACACACACACACACACACACACACACACACAGTTATCACCACTAGCCAGCAGGTCTTCCTTGCTAGAGGAGATACACAAGAACTGAAGAAATGTAAACTCGCACAATCTCACACAAACTCGCACATTCTCACACAATCTCACATAAACTCGCACAGTCTCACACAAACTCGCACACACTTGCAGAACAGAACAGAACAACAGAACGGATAGGAAGTTTGTGAAGGGTGAACAGAGAAAATGAAAAAGAGTAAGAGATTGAATGTTTGTAAGCAGACCACATTGATTCTTTTGTTTTGTTGACTAATATTGAGACAAACTTGCAAAACTTCCATTAAGAGACAAGAACGTTGATATGTTGCCGTCACTGAGGACCTCCTGACTGGCTGCACTAGAAAACGGGAAGTCGAGGCTCTGTTACGGTTAGTGGTGGGTTAACTCACGATAAAAGAACGCAAGAACAAAAAAATAAATGAATAGATAAATAAGGGTTATTGCAGGAAGCCATCAGACCTTCACGTGGCACTCCCTATATAAAGCACACCATTCTGTCTAATCTTTTAAAGCTCCCTAGTGACTCAGCACCCACAGCCACATTACGGAGTCCACCTATTCATCCAACACTCTATCTGAGAACCACTTCCCTCCTGTCTATTTCTTAAACGTATTTTTTATTCAAGTTTGCATCGTTACCTGCTGCAGCCTTACCCTGATTAGTGAGCCTGGACATTTTACCTTTGTTACCCTTGAAATATTGAAGATGTATCTTGCGTTTTCTATGGTTGCGTTAAAAAGAAAATGTGTATTATTACTATCATAGTTTTTCTCAAACCCTTTACTGCTGGCGATAGTCTTACATGTTCACGTGCGCTGACTATTCTGACTATCAGTTGGCTCTCGGACTATCAGCCTACAAGGAGCCGTGAAAGTTACCCAAAAAAACTATTTCGCTGATAGTAGTATAGTAGTAGTAATGGAAATCTCCTTTTTCTTTCTTTTTTCTATCTATGTGTGTGTGTGTGTGTGTGTGTGTGTGAGAGAGAGAGAGAGAGAGAGAGAGAGAGAGAGAGAGAGAGAGAGAGAGAGAGAGAGAGAGAGAGAGAGAGAGAGAGAGAGAGAAAGATATGAGGGTGAGAGGTCGCTGGGTCAAAAGTAATACATAATAAATAGAAAAACAAATATTCTAGTAATAAGAATGACAAATTAAATGTAACAGTAATTTGTTATACTAAAAAATTAAAGAAACTGGGAAAATAGAGAGAGTTAGAGATATATTAAGAGTCTGCCGGGTCAAATGTTTCAGTGTTTGGAGAGCTGTATAAGAGGACAGAGGGAGCTTTCCTCAAACAAATTTCCCTCCAGTTTTTCCTCCAGCGGCGGCGGCGGCGGCGGCGGCGTGGAGGGAAGGGAGGAAAGGTAGGAGGAGGCATGGAGAGAAGGAGGGAGAGAGAATATGATAGGGGAGAGAAAAGGCGGTGGTGGTGGTGGTGGGTCGTCCATTGATTCAGTGTTCTCTCCAACGCGGAGGTAAATTTTTCTCCGCCTTTCCTCCGTGGAGAGAAATTTCACCACGAGTAGTTTGGTTAGGTTAGGTTAGGGTTGTTAGAGTTGCAGTGATAGTTAGGGACTGTAAAATGACGATGGTAATTTGAGTTAGCTGTTAGCCAATTGGCAGTTAGTATAATTGGCAGTAACTGTGGTGGTGTTGCTTTGTTGGTGTTGCAAGAGGAAGGAGAATTGTAGGTTAGCTTAGGCCCCGACGGTAGCAGGTCATGACGGCCCCAAACCACGACGGCCCTCCGCGACGGCCCCCCACGACGGCCCCCCCTGATGGCCTCAAACCATTTGCGTGTGGACACTTGTTATACATCCACCAATATTTTAATGAAACTTGTTTCAGTGTGTGTGTGTGTGTGTGTGTGTGATAGCAGGGAGGGAGGAGGGTGTAGTTGGAGGAAAGGAAAGAGGGAGATAGCAGTGAGGGAGGAGGGAAGGACTGGGAGGGAGAGTCTGGGAGGAAGGGAGGGAGGAGGGATGGGATGGGAGATAAGGCGACAAGCATGTGTGCATGTGTGTCTGGGTGTGGGTGTGTGTAATAACAATAACAATAATAACACCACCAGTTGACGGAAGGGAGGGAGGGGATAGGGAGGGTTGGAGGGAGGAGGTAGAAGATAAGTATGGTAAACGACTAGGAATACCACCCACAGTGTTTCCCAACACATTGAATCTGCCTCACACCTAATTGAAAGTGTTGCCAGTAGTATGATAAACACAAGGGCCGTTGTGGTTGAGGGCCGTCCTGACTAGAATTTGGGGCCGTCGCGGAGGGCCGTCGTGGTTTGGGGCCGTCCTGACTAGAATTCGGCCCCGACAGGTTGACAAAGCGCTGGCCGGATGTCAACTTAAAGCAGTCTCTCTCTCTCTCTCTCTCTTTCTCTCTCTCGAACAAAAACATTGATATCTGATAGTTTTGCGTGTGTTTTCAATTAATATGCTTGTTGTCATAACCACACAAATCACTACTTCTATTCTAATTTCACGAACCCTCCTTCACTAACTAATGCCTTGTCATGTAAACACTCATAGTTGATAAAACCATGCCGAGAACACTCCCTGCTGTGTGTGTGTGTGTGTGTGTGTGTGTGTAGCCTAACCTATCCTAACCTAACCTAACATAACCTAACCTAACTTAACCTAACCTAACCTAACTTAACCTAACCTAACCTAACCTAACCTAACTTAACCTAACTTAACCTAACCTAACCTAACTTAACCTAACTTAACTTAACCTAACCTAACCTAACTTAACCTAACCTAACCTAACCTAACCTAACCTAATTTAACCTAACCTAACCTAACCTAACTTAACCTTACCTAACCTAACCTAACTTAACCTAACCTAACCTAACCTGACAGACAGACAGACAGACAGACAGACATCTTCCTTAGTCTAATTGAAATATTTTACATTAAGACGCTGTGATTGGCTAATTTAATTACATATTTTTTAATTGGCCAGCAGTTGCATTCCTAAACATAGGAACCAATCACAGCGGGTAATTTCACGCTGACAAAGCAGATGTGATGCGCACACACACACACACACACACACACACAGCAGGCCTCGTCTTGTAGCTTGAAGAGAGAGAGAGAGAGAGAGAGAGAGAGAGAGAGAGAGAGAGAGAGAGAGAGAGAGAGACTGTATTTCTAAGTTTTTACAAGACGGACTGATCTTGGCTGTTGTTGTTGTTGTTGTTGTTGTTGTTGTTGTTGTTGTTGTTGTTGTTGTTGTTGTTGTTGTTGACTACTACTACTACTACTACTACTACTACTACTACTACTACTACTGTAGCAAATAATCTAGTCAGCCATAGAAATATCCCATTTTCTCTCATATTCAGGGTACACTAAAGCTTACGCGCTTCTCAGAACCAGTAATATGTAAACACAAGTCACCGCTCCAAGCACTCCGTTTTCTCTTATATGTTTTCAGCCTCCCGTTCTCTTTCTACTGCACAGATTTTTCGTCTTTCATCTCTTCTTCCTCATTTTTTTTATACATACACATTCTGTGCACGCTTTTCGACACATACGTTACACGTCTTTTCTATACATCATATTACTCCTTTCTTCACACAGACATACACATACACCTTCACTCTCTTTGTCCATATCTTTATGTAAATCATTTTTTATGTTCAGTATTTCTTGTATATATGTTCATGTATTTGTTTAATAAAGGCACAGTCACGACTGGGCCACGGTCGGGGTCGGACGTGGTCGCTGCCACGCTCCCTCTGACCTACCCTAAATACCACGTGTGTCGTTCCCGCCTCGTTCAATCGTCATGGCATTCAACAGTGACCAAGTGCTAGTGCTGAACAACGGTTCAGGGAAGAGGGCAAGAGCATCCTCTTCTTCAGCATCCCTAAAGTGCTCCACGCCCAAGAAAGCGGCCCGTAACCTGCTGGAGGACAGCAGCAGTGATGAGCGCTCACCGAAGCGAGCCACCCGCAGCCTCCAGCCTTCATGGCAGGAGGACAACGCTACCGAAGCGGACTGGGCCCCACTCGACCTCTCCGTTTTCAGCGACGTGGTGCAGCAGCAGCAGCAGGACGGCGGTGAGGAGCAAGGATGGACTACCGTCACGACCAGCCGAGCTCGCCGCCACCAGCCCCCGAGGCCCAAGTTCAAGCTGGGCAGCCTGGGCGAATACGAGAACTCTTACCGAGCCATCTCTGCCCTCGAGAGGGAGTATCCGACCCTTCGGATACAGGTAAGGGTTAATCTCAAGGGTGAGCACGTGGTCACGCCCAAGGACGAGGATTCCACGGCACTCCTGCGCCGCATCGCGGAGGAAGGAAACAGGGTGCTCCTCCTCGACCCAAGCGAAAAGAGGCACAAGGTGGTGCTGGAGCGCTACCCGCTCGACCTGCCTCTCGAGGCGGTAGAGGCTCACCCTCAGGTGACCTCCGCCCAGCGTCTGACCTCCAAGAGGGACAAGTTGCCCACGAGACAGGTGCTACTTGTGTGTGTGGGGCCGCCGCCCGCCAAGTTGGATCTCGGCTGCTGGGGCAGATACTCCCTGTGCCCCTACCAAGGTGAGCCTGTAAGATGTTACAGGTGCCAACGGTACAACCACCTGCAGGCGCGGTGCGAACATGCCGCCAGGTGCGGCGTGTGCAGCCTGCCCCACCCGACGGAGGAGTGCATCGCCCGCCATAAGGCCAACGAGGCAACCACCGCCAGGTGCCCAAACTGTGGGAAAAACCACCACGCGTGGAACCCCCAGTGCCCTGAGAGGCTCCGTAGGATGCCTCGTTCACGCCAGCAGCAACAACAGCAGTCTCAGGCGCCACCAAGGCGGCAACGTCGACGTCGCCATACAGCGTCGCATGGGCAGCCCCGGCAACAGATCGCTCAGCCCCAGCAGCAACAGCATCCACCACGTGGCCAGCCAGGAAGGTCAGCGCGAGATCCCGTTGCACCCGCCCCACCTCCAGTCAGGTCAGCTTGGGTCCCGCGGCAGGCCCCCTCAGCCACCCCCCCACCCCCGTCCCAGCCAGCGGCAAGACCGGAAGAGATTAACCGGCAACCCCCTCACCGCCGACCCGAGGTACAGCCTCCAGCCATAGGCACGGAGAGCCGCACCCTCTCCGCCCACCCCTCCACTCGCTCAGGTAGCACCCCTACCAAGCATGCTCGAGCCAAGCCCCACCACTAGAGCAGCGGCACACAAGGGAGAGACCCTCCCGGCGACGCCCCCGCCCGTGCGGCGACAGGCCCAGCACCGACAACGGTGAGGAGGAGAGCCATGGTCCCGAGCGATCCTCTCCACGGGGTGCCCGCCTGTCTCAGCGAAGAAACCCGCGCGGTGGTCAACTGCCTCATGGCGCGGATGGTGCAGTTGATGGCGGAGCTGCTTGCCAGCCCTGATCACGTCCCCGCTAGGCGGGACGATCTGGACGCGCTTCTCCGCCAGGAGACGGCCACGGCCATCTCTGAGTGCGGCCTCCTGCCACCACCGCTGAACTCGAGGGACCCACGTCTGTGCCCCTCCCTCCAACCACCAGACCTTCACCACCAACATGGAGAGGAGATATGCTGAGGGCGCCACCCACGCGGACCAGCCTGCAGGGCCCCCCAGGCTCAGAGTCCTGCAATGGAACGTGCAGGGCCTGCGACCCAAGAAACATCAAGTCCTACAGGCCGTCTTCGAGGAGCACCTTGACGTTGTGCTCCTCCAGGAAACACTGACGCCCGCCGACTTTGAATGGAGGGTGGCGGGCTACACCCTTCACTCGCTCCCCACAGCGGAGGGCACCCGAGGCTGTGCAGCGCTGGTGAGGAGCACAATCCCTCACCGCAGGGTTGCAGCCCCAGTCAACTGCGGGGACGGAGTGGAGGTCCTGGCGCTGGAGCTGCAGGTGGGAAGTCTCCCGCTCCTGGTATACAACGTATACAGGAGCCAGCGACACCAGCTGGAGGCAGGAGAGCTTCTCACCCTCGCCTCCCACTCCAGTCTCTTGGTTGCGGGCGACCTCAACGCCCACCACCCCATGCTACAGTCACCGTCCCCAGCCAACGAAACGGGCCGCCACCTGGCCGTGCTGCTCGAGGAAATCCCTCACGTGTGCCTTCTCAACACAGGGGAGGCCACCCACACCCGGGGAGGAAGGCTTGACCTCACGTTGGTCTCGAGTGACCTGGCGGCAGGCGCTACGTGGCAGGTGCACCCGACCCTCACCAGCGACCACTTTGCCACCTTCACCACCCTCCCAGTGGCCCTGCCGGTCCCACCCCGCCCGCCCCCACGCTGGAACATAAGGAGAGCGGACTGGACCAAGTTTCAGGCCTCTCTTGACGAGTGGTGGGCCGCCTATCAGCCGCCCGCCGACCTACATCAGCAGGAGAGGGACCTGACGACGGCCATCCAGACCGCAGCCGCCGCAGCCATCCCCAGGTGCACCCCGAGCCGCCGCCACCGGACAGACTGGTGGTACTACAACGAAGAGGTGCGCGAGCACAACCACCGTGTCAACCAGCACAGAAAACTGTACAAAAGGCGCCCCAACCCCAACAACCTAAGACTCCTACAGGATGTGGTGGCCCGCGCACGGCAGGTATCCCTGAGGGCCAGAGAGGCTAAGTGGCTGGAGTGGTGCGCCACTTTTAGCCACCACACGTCTCTAGGCCAGCTGTGGAGGAGCGTGAGGACAGCCTCCGGCGCTGCCCCGCCCCGCCCGCCCGCCCACCCGCACCCGCAGCAGGAGGCAGAGAGGCTTGCCACCATGTTCACCACGCGGAGCTCCAGTGACCAGCTTCCTCCCCAGACACAACGCATCCAGCAGCAGCTCCGACCACACCGCGACGAGGCTGTCAGGGAGGCGATGGAGGAAGCCGACGTGACTGACCAGCCCTTCTCCCTTCAAGAGCTGGAGCGGGCTAGGAGGAGAGGCCGCGACACGGCAGCGGGGGCGGACGGCGTGCCATACTCCATGTTGGCGCACGCTGGGCTGGCTGGGGACGCCGCGCTGTTGGCCACCATCAACGCCTCATGGATGGCGGGCTGTCTGCCGCCCGCGTGGAAGGAAGCCGACATTCAGCCGATTCCAAAGCCGAGGGAGCCCACCAAGATCAGACCCATCTCTCTCCTCAGCTGCACGGCCAAAACGGCTGAGAGGATGGTGCTCGCGCGGCTACAGTGGCGCGTGGGGCCCTCTCACCCACATGTGTTCGGCTACACCCGCGGAGTGAGAACGGCAGACAGCATCCTCGCCCTGCTTACCCAAATTGACCACCGCCCCGCCGTCATCGTCTTCATCGACCTCGAGAAGGCGTTCGAGCTAGCCAGCCCTCACGCCATCCTCGACGCACTCGTGCGGAAAGGGGTGCGAGGAAGGCTGCTGGCCTGGCTCCGCGACTACCTGCAGCGCCGCCGCGCCAGGGTTAGGTTCCAGGGCCTGAGGTCGACCTTCAAGGTACTTGAGAACGGGACGCCCCAGGGCGGCATCCTCAGCCCTCTACTGTTCAACCTGCTGATGGAACAGCTAGTGGCACTGCCTTTCCACGCTGGCACCGTCCTGCTGAGCTACGCCGATGACCTCGCCCTCGTCGTCACCGGAAGGGGCAACAAGCTCAGGAGGACGCAGCAGGCACTCGACCTCATCAGCGGGAAATGCCAGGACCTGGGGCTCAAGATCTCGGCAGAGAAGTCCCGGGCCATGATGGTGAAGGCGGCAGACCCAACCTGGCAGCTCCGCGTCCAGGGAGTTGAGCTGGCATGGACCAACTCCTACCAGTACCTCGGTGTGTGGGTGGACAAGCGGCTGTCCTTCACAGCCCACGCCGCCTACCTGAGGGAGAGGACGCAGTCTAGGCTGAACGTGATGCGGGCCATGACGCGAATCAGCGCGGGCGCCACTTTTTCCGTCCTGCGCCAGTACTACGTGCACGCTGTTCGCTCGCTGGTGGATTACAGCGCCCCCGTCCTCATAGCACTCTCTCCAAACCAGCAGGAGCGGATCGAGGTGCTACAAAACACCGCAATGAGGACCATGCTGGGGGCACCGAGGTGGTCCAGCGCATGCGTCATGCAGAGCGAGACCAGACTGGTACCCCTCACCACCAGGGTACAGCAGATCACGGCCTGCCGCGTAGCGAGGGTGCTGCAGCGTGACGCGGAGGGAGTGACACAGAGGAGACTGAGGCTGGCGGGGACGCAGGGTGCCGAATCTCTCCGCCGCAACCCGTGGCTGCTGCAGTGCACGCTGGCTACCCACAACCTGGCTCGCATGGAGAACTGGCCACAGGCGGACCTCCCTGCCCCCACCTTCCGCGCCCCACCCCCGTGGGAGCCACCCGCGGCAGAGTTCTCCGCCACACAGCTGCCCGCCAGCAAGGCGCTCTGCGCGGTGGAGGAGATGCGGCAGCACGCCTTCATGGCCATGGCGCAGGTCACCGAGCCAGACAGTGTTGTGTACTGCACAGACGGCTCGGCTGACCCTGACAGCGGAAGGACGGGCGCTGCTGCCATCACCAGAGGGGCCGAGGTGTGTGAGAGGACTCCCGACCACTGCTCCACCCTGCAGACAGAACTGGTGGCCATCCTGCTGGCCCTGGAGCACGCTCAACACCGGCGGGAGCGCACCGTGGTGCTCCACACCGACTCCAGAACGGGGCTACAGGCTCTACAACAGCCGTATCCCAGCGACAACGTGGGCCTCGTCACCGCCATCCTGGGTAGCCTCCAGAGCCTCGCCGCGCAGGGGCGGCGGGTGAGGCTCAACTGGATACCCAGCCACGTGGGAGTACGAGGCAACGAGGCTGCTGACGCAGCCGCCAAGAGAGCTGCTAGTGGCCCCCAGGTGACAAGGCATGTGCCGCCCAGCCTGAGCCAAGTGAGGGCGCGAGCCAGGCTCGCCGCAACCAAGCGCGCCCGCCACACGCACCGGCAGCTGGAAACAAGGAAGAGACAGGCAGCTTGGTACGCCTCCGCCACTGGCTACCAGTCGTTGGACGCCTCCCAGCAGCAGCCCAGAGCAGACGGCGTGTTGCTGCAACGCGTAAGGCTGGGCTACTGCACCAGGGAACAGCTGTACGACGACTTTCGGGGGCAGGAGTGCGACCACTGCGGGAGGCACAGGCGCCACCCGCTAGTGCACTACCTACTGTCCTGTCCGGCCACCGCCGCCCTCAGACCAACGCCGCCACCACCGGCCCATCCTGTAGGCGGTGATCTCCTCAGCAGCCGCGAGGCCAGGGCTGCCCTCATCGTCCGCCACACGCCCACAGACCTGATGCTGCGAGTTCTCAGGGCAGCGCCCCCGCCCCGCTGAACAGGTCGCAGCTCCTTTCCTGACCGGCGAGCAGCACTCCTCGCCGCGCCACCGCACCGCCCACCACCGGGACCCAAGACTCCCCCACCTGCGGGCTGGTGCCCGCTTTGTGTATTATGTACATTCATGTATATTTTTTCCTTTGTGCAATATGTATATATGTATATGTTGACATAATACTCAATAAACCTTTAATAATAATTAAATAAAGGCACAGTCACGACTGGGCCACGGTCGGGGTCGGACGTGATCGCTGCCACGCTCCCTCTGACCTACCCTAAATACCACGTGTGTCGTTCCCGCCTCGTTCAATCGTCATGGCATTCAACAGTGACCAAGTGCTAGTGCTGAACAACGGTTCAGGGAAGAGGGCAAGAGCATCCTCTTCTTCAGCATCCCTAAAGTGCTCCACGCCCAAGAAAGCGGCCCGTAACCTGCTGGAGGACAGCAGCAGTGATGAGCGCTCACCGAAGCGAGCCACCCGCAGCCTCCAGCCTTCATGGCAGGAGGACAACGCTACCGAAGCGGACTGGGCCCCACTCGACCTCTCCGTTTTCAGCGACGTGGTGCAGCAGCAGCAGCAGGACGGCGGTGAGGAGCAAGGATGGACTACCGTCACGACCAGCCGAGCTCGCCGCCACCAGCCCCCGAGGCCCAAGTTCAAGCTGGGCAGCCTGGGCGAATACGAGAACTCTTACCGAGCCATCTCTGCCCTCGAGAGGGAGTATCCGACCCTTCGGATACAGGTAAGGGTTAATCTCAAGGGTGAGCACGTGGTCACGCCCAAGGACGAGGATTCCACGGCACTCCTGCGCCGCATCGCGGAGGAAGGAAACAGGGTGCTCCTCCTCGACCCAAGCGAAAAGAGGCACAAGGTGGTGCTGGAGCGCTACCCGCTCGACCTGCCTCTCGAGGCGGTAGAGGCTCACCCTCAGGTGACCTCCGCCCAGCGTCTGACCTCCAGGAGGGACAAGTTGCCCACGAGACAGGTGCTACTTGTGTGTGTGGGGCCGCCGCCCGCCAAGTTGGATCTCGGCTGCTGGGGCAGATACTCCCTGCGCCCCTACCAAGGTGAGCCTGTAAGATGTTACAGGTGCCAACGGTACAACCACCTGCAGGCGCGGTGCGAACATGCCGCCAGGTGCGGCGTGTGCAGCCTGCCCCACCCGACGGAGGAGTGCATCGCCCGCCATAAGGCCAACGAGGCAACCACCGCCAGGTGCCCAAACTGTGGGAAAAACCACCACGCGTGGAACCCCCAGTGCCCTGAGAGGCTCCGTAGGATGCCTCGTTCACGCCAGCAGCAACAACAGCAGTCTCAGGCGCCACCAAGGCGGCAACGTCGACGTCGCCATACAGCGTCGCATGGGCAGCCCCGGCAACAGATCGCTCAGCCCCAGCAGCAACAGCATCCACCACGTGGCCAGCCAGGAAGGTCAGCGCGAGATCCCGTTGCACCCGCCCCACCTCCAGTCAGGTCAGCTTGGGTCCCGCGGCAGGCCCCCTCAGCCACCCCCCCACCCCCGTCCCAGCCAGCGGCAAGACCGGAAGAGATTAACCGGCAACCCCCTCACCGCCGACCCGAGGTACAGCCTCCAGCCATAGGCACGGAGAGCCGCACCCCCTCCGCCCACCCCTCCACTCGCTCAGGTAGCACCCCTACCAAGCATGCTCGAGCCAAGCCCCACCACCGGAGCAGCGGCACACAAGGGAGAGACCCTCCCGGCGACGCCCCCGCCCGTGCGGCGACAGGCCCAGTACCGACAACGGTGAGGAGGAGAGCCATGGTCCCGAGCGATCCTCTCCACGGGGTGCCCGCCTGTCTCAGCGAAGAAACCCGCGCGGTGGTCAACTGCCTCGTGGCGCGGATGGTGCAGTTGATAGCGGAGCTGCTTGCCAGCCCTGATCACGTCCCCGCTAGGCGGGACGATCTGGACGCGCTTCTCCGCCAGGAGACGGCCACGGCCATCTCTGAGTGCGGCCTCCTGCCACCACCGCTGAACTCGAGGGACCCACGTCTGTGCCCCTCCCTCCAACCACCAGACCTTCACCACCAACATGGAGAGGAGATATGCTGAGGGCGCCACCCACGCGGACCAGCCTGCAGGGCCCCCCAGGCTCAGAGTCCTGCAATGGAACGTGCAGGGCCTGCGACCCAAGAAACATCAAGTCCTACAGGCCGTCTTCGAGGAGCACCTTGACGTTGTGCTCCTCCAGGAAACACTGACGCCCGCCGACTTTGAATGGAGGGTGGCGGGCTACACCCTTCACTCGCTCCCCACAGCGGATGGCACCCGAGGCTGTGCAGCGCTGGTGAGGAGCACAATCCCTCACCGCAGGGTTGCAGCCCCAGTCAACTGCGGGGACGGAGTGGAGGTCCTGGCGCTGGAGCTGCAGGTGGGAAGTCTCCCGCTCCTGGTATACAACGTATACAGGAGCCAGCGACACCAGCTGGAGGCAGGAGAGCTTCTCACCCTCGCCTCCCACTCCAGTCTCTTGGTTGCGGGCGACCTCAACGCCCACCACCCCATGCTACAGTCACCGTCCCCAGCCAACGAAACGGGCCGCCACCTGGCCGTGCTGCTCGAGGAAATCCCTCACGTGTGCCTTCTCAACACAGGGGAGGCCACCCACACCCGGGGAGGAAGGCTTGACCTCACGTTGGTCTCGAGTGACCTGGCGGCAGGCGCTACGTGGCAGGTGCACCCGACCCTCACCAGCGACCACTTTGCCACCCTCACCACCCTCCCAGTGGCCCCGCCGGTCCCACCCCGCCCGCCCCCACGCTGGAACATAAGGAGAGCGGACTTGACCAAGTTTCAGGCCTCTCTTGACGAGTGGTGGGCCGCCTATCAGCCGCCCGCCGACCTACATCAGCAGGAGAGGGACCTGACGACGGCCATCCAGACCGCAGCCGCCGCAGCCATCCCCAGGTGCACCCCGAGCCGCCGCCACCGGACAGACTGGTGGTACTACAACGAAGAGGTGCGCGAGCACAACCACCGTGTCAACCAGCACAGAAAACTGTACAAAAGGCGCCCCAACCCCAACAACCTAAGACTCCTACAGGATGTGGTGGCCCGCGCACGGCAGGTATCCCTGAGGGCCAGAGAGGCTAAGTGGCTGGAGTGGTGCGCCACTTTTAGCCACCACACGTCTCTAGGCCAGCTGTGGAGGAGCGTGAGGACAGCCTCCGGCGCTGCCCCGCCCCGCCCGCCCGCCCACCCGCACCCGCAGCAGGAGGCAGAGAGGCTTGCCACCATGTTCACCACGCGGAGCTCCAGTGACCAGCTTCCTCCCCAGACACAACGCATCCAGCAGCAGCTCCGACCACACCGCGACGAGGCTGTCAGGGAGGCGATGGAGGAAGCCGACGTGACTGACCAGCCCTTCTCCCTTCAAGAGCTGGAGCGGGCTAGGAGGAGAGGCCGCGACACGGCAGCGGGGGCGGACGGCGTGCCATACTCCATGTTGGCGCACGCTGGGCCGGCTGGGGACGCCGCGCTGTTGGCCACCATCAACGCCTCATGGATGGCGGGCTGTCTGCCGCCCGCGTGGAAGGAAGCCGACATTCAGCCGATTCCAAAGCCGAGGGAGCCCACCAAGATCAGACCCATCTCTCTCCTCAGCTGCACGGCCAAAACGGCTGAGAGGATGGTGCTCGCGCGGCTACAGTGGCGCGTGGGGCCCTCTCACCCACATGTGTTCGGCTACACCCGCGGAGTGAGCACGGCAGACAGCATCCTCGCCCTGCTTACCCAAATTGACCACCGCCCCGCCGTCATCGTCTTCATCGACCTCGAGAAGGCGTTCGAGCTAGCCAGCCCTCACGCCATCCTCGACGCACTCGTGCGGAAAGGGGTGCGAGGAAGGCTGCTGGCCTGGCTCCGCGACTACCTGCAGCGCCGCCGCGCCAGGGTTAGGTTCCAGGGCCTGAGGTCGACCTTCAAGGTGCTTGAGAACGGGACGCCCCAGGGCGGCATCCTCAGCCCTCTACTGTTCAACCTGCTGATGGAACAGCTAGTGGCACTGCCTTTCCACGCTGGCACCGTCCTGCTGAGCTACGCCGATGACCTCGCCCTCGTCGTCACCGGAAGGGGCAACAAGCTCAGGAGGACGCAGCAGGCACTCGACCTCATCAGCGGGAAATGCCAGGACCTGGGGCTCAAGATCTCGGCAGAGAAGTCCCGGGCCATGATGGTGAAGGCGGCAGACCCAACCTGGCAGCTCCGCGTCCAGGGAGTTGAGCTGGCATGGACCAACTCCTACCAGTACCTCGGTGTGTGGGTGGACAAGCGGCTGTCCTTCACAGCCCACGCCGCCTACCTGAGGGAGAGGACGCAGTCTAGGCTGAACGTGATGCGGGCCATGACGCGAATCAGCGCGGGCGCCACTTTTTCCGTCCTGCGCCAGTACTACGTGCACGCTGTTCGCTCGCTGGTGGATTACAGCGCCCCCGTCCTCATAGCACTCTCTCCAAACCAGCAGGAGCGGATCGAGGTGTTACAAAACACCGCAATGAGGACCATGCTGGGGGCACCGAGGTGGTCCAGCGCATGCGTCATGCAGAGCGAGACCAGACTGGTACCCCTCACCACAAGGGTACAGCAGATCACGGCCTGCCGCGTAGCGAGGGTGCTGCAGCGTGACGCGGAGGGAGTGACACAGAATAGACTGAGGCTGGCGGGGACGCAGGGTGCCGAATCTCTCCGCCGCAACCCCTGGCTGCTGCAGTGCACGCTGGCTACCCACAACCTGGCTCGCATGGAGAACTGGCCACAGGCGGACCTCCCTGCCCCCACCTTCCGCGCCCCACCCCCGTGGGAGCCACCCGCGGCAGAGTTCTCCGCCACACAGCTGCCCGCCAGCAAGGCGCTCTGCGCCGTGGAGGAGATGCGGCAGCACGCCTTCATGGCCATGGCGCAGGTCACCGAGCCAGACAGTGTTGTGTACTACACCGACGGCTCGGCTGACCCTGACAGCGGAAGGACGGGCGCTGCTGCCATCACCAGAGGGGCCGAGGTGTGTGAGAGGACTCCCGACCACTGCTCCACCCTGCAGACAGAACTGGTGGCCATCCTGCTGGCCCTGGAGCACGCTCAACACCGGCGGGAGCGCACCGTGGTGCTCCACACCGACTCTAGAACGGGGCTACAGGCTCTACAACAGCCGTATCCCAGCGACAACGTGGGCCTCGTCACCGCCATCCTGGGTAGCCTCCAGAGCCTCGCCGCGCAGGGGCGGCGGGTGAGGCTCAACTGGATACCCAGCCACGTGGGAGTACGAGGCAACGAGGCTGCTGACGCAGCCGCCAAGAGAGCTGCTAGTGGCCCCCAGGTGACAAGGCATGTGCCGCCCAGCCTGAGCCAAGTGAGGGCGCGAGCCAGGCTCGCCGCAACCAAGCGCGCCCGCCACACGCACCGGCAGCTGGAAACAAGGAAGAGACAGGCAGCTTGGTACGCCTCCGCCACTGGCTACCAGTCGTTGGACGCCTCCCAGCAGCAGCCCAGAGCAGACGGCGTGTTGCTGCAACGCGTAAGGCTGGGCTACTGCACCAGGGAACAGCTGTACGACGACTTTCGGGGGCAGGAGTGCGACCACTGCGGGAGGCACAGGCGCCACCCGCTAGTGCACTACCTACTGTCCTGTCCGGCCACCGCCGCCCTCAGACCAACGCCGCCACCACCGGCCCATCCTGTAGGCGGTGATCTCCTCAGCAGCCGCGAGGCCAGGGCTGCCCTCATCGTCCGCCACACGCCCACAGACCTGATGCTGCGAGTTCTCAGGGCAGCGCCCCCGCCCCGCTGAACAGGTCGCAGCTCCTTTCCTGACCGGCGAGCAGCACTCCTCGCCGCGCCACCGCACCGCCCACCACCGGGACCCAAGACTCCCCCACCTGCGGGCTGGTGCCCGCTTTGTGTATTATGTACATTCATGTATATTTTTTCCTTTGTGCAATATGTATATATGTATATGTTGACATAATACTCAATAAACCTTTAATAATAATTAAATAAAGGTAGAGAGAGTTCAACCAGTCTAACAAGTGGCTATGAATACAACCTTAGCTGGTGAACAAAAAGAGTTAAGAGATTAAAGGACTTGCAACTGCTGACGGTTACCTGTCGGTTTTCTCTTCTCTATCTCTGGCGAGTTAAGAGATTAAAGGACTTGCAACTGCTGACGGTTACCTGTCGGTTTTCTCTTCTCATATTCCTGGCGGCTTCCACCTAGATCACTAGAAATGGTGACTCGGAGTTAGACCGTAGTGGCCAGCTCCACCAATGCTGTGTCCCAGGTTCTTTAGCACTATAGCGTCGCCACAGCTATAGGTACCTCGCCCAGGTCAGCCCCCGCCTGACACGGACCACCACGGCCAAACCGCCACCCAGCCTGGCCCAGCCGTGACCCTCCGACGCCACCCAGCCCGGCCAGCCGCCACGTGACACACACACACCGTCACCCAGCCCAGCAACCGTGGTCACCGCCGCCGCCTCGCCAGCCACCCAGGCCACTGAGGCCACGCTCACCTGCTGCCTCACCACCGCCACCAGGTCACTCCCTCTCCCGCTGCCGTGACCCACCGCGCCAACTCCACCTGCTGCCTGGTCACCTGCCACCCCTGCCACACCTGCTGCCCAGCCTCCATCACCACCACAGCAGCAGCAACACCTCTACGGCTCACCACGCACGGTCACCGCCACCCGGCCGTGACCCCACTGGCCCTGATTTCGCTTCTCTACAACAGGGCGGCGCCCCCTGCACCGGTACTCCCGTCTTCCGCTCGACAACAGGGCGGTGTTCCCTGCAACGTTCCCCCACCAAAGTGTTAGTGCTCCCGACCGTCCCTCCCCTCTCCCCCGTCGTCCACCCTCCCCCTGTGTGTGTTAACCCCTGCCCCTAGAAAACTCCCTAGTGTGCATCAGCGCGTACCAACCCCCGTGTGCCAGACACCAACACCTACACATACACGCACACACACACACACACACACAGACTACACACTTCGTTCACGGCAGTGCGTTCCAAGCCGTAAGTGCGAGTGCGGTAGAGTACGTGCCTAGGACCATCGCTGTCACACCCTCAGCACTGCACAGTGGCGCCCAGCAGGCGTCCCTTGCCACCTCTCACTGGCACCTGGCGCCAGCAACAAGAAACGGCCATGGCTCCGACAGTTCCGTCGGCAACGCCACCGTCTTCAGTCGCCACTGTCACTAACACAGCAGACGTCCAGCAACTCACCCACATTGTGTCGCAGCTGGCCCTGCAGGTCAGCGCGATGCAGGAACAGCTAAATACCCGCCAGCGTCGCCGCCCACCGTCACCTCGACGCCCTCGCTACCGCTCTCGGTCGCGTAGCACTACACGCACCCCGGGCGTCTGCTACTACCACAGCAGGTTCGGTAGCGAGGCCATTAAGTGCACCCAACCCTGCACTTACAACATCACCCCGGCGTCAAACTAAACGGGCGGACGTTCACGGCGCGTACGATCCGCCAGCCCAAGTCACAGCTACTTCACGTCTACGACCGACGCACCGGAATTAAGTTCCTCGTCGACACCGGCGCTGAGGTCAGTGTCCTGCCTGCCACAGACAGCCAGAAGAGGTTGCCTGTAACCAAACACCTCTATGCAGCCAACGCCTCGAAAATCCCTGTTTACGCGCGGCAGACACTACGAGTACACCTCGAACTCAACCTCCGCCGCTCCTTCGACTGGACCTTTTACGTGGCAGCTGTGACCCAACCCATCCTAGGCGCCGATTTCCTACGCCACCACGACCTCTTAGTCGACTTGAAGCACGGCACGCTGCTGGATCGTCTCACTTCCCTGCGGACCCGTGGCCGAACGGCACCTGGCGAGAGCACCGGAATCTCCGCAGTCTGCCGAGATAACCCCTTCGCCGCCATCCTCAAGGGTTTCCCAACACTAACACAGCCATACTCAGCCACGCAGCCAGTGAAACATCACGTCCTGCACTACATAGAGACCACCGGACCACCTGTTTTCGCCAAGGCTCGTCGCTTAGCACCAGAACGCTACAAACAGGTCAGGGCCGAGTTTGAGTTTCTGATGCAGCAAGGCATCATCCGCCCAAGCTCCAGCAACTGGTCGTCTGCGCTTCACGTCGTCCCCAAGAAAAACGGTGACATACGCCCTTGCGGGGACTACAGAGCCCTAAACTCCCGCACCGAGATGGACAGGTATCCAGTGCCTAACATTCAGGAGTTTTCCTCACAACTGCACGGCTCTACAATTCTCTCCAGGATCGACCTCGTAAAGGCCTTCCATCAGATCCCCATCAACCCCGAGGACATCCCGAAGACGGCCATAATCACGCCCTTCGGACTATATGAATACACTAGGATGCCCTTCGGTCTCAAGAACGCTGCTCAAACATTCCAGCGCTTCATGGACGAAGTTTTGCGAGGACTGCAGTTCTGCTTCACTTACGTCGACGACATTCTAGTTGCCAGCCCAGACGACGCTGCTCATCGCCAACACCTCGAGCAAGTCTTCACTCGTCTGAAGGACTACGGCATCCAGGTCAACGCCGACAAGTCCGTGTTCGGCGTGCCTTCAGTCGACTTCCTCAGCCACACTGTGTCCTCCTCAGGCTTCACCCCAACTGCAAGTCGCTGTACTGCCATCCAGAATTTCCCGAAGCCAACAACTCGGCGCCAGTTGAAGCAGTTCCTTGGAATGCTGAACTATTACAACAGGTTCATTCCCCGATGCGCGCTCCTCCTCCAGCCTCTCTACGCCTTAGTGAAGCCAGCCAAACGAGGCCAGTCCGTCACCCTTGCCTGGACGCCCGCAGCTGAGGACGCTTTCCTCGCTGCCCGGAAGGCGCTCACATCCACAGCGCTCAGTTTCCCTGCCCCAGACGCCCCTACTTCCATCGCCACGGACGCCTCAGACACCGGAGTTGGAGCAGTGCTACAGCAACACATCGACGGTGCCTGGAAACCCGTCGCCTTCTTCTCCAAGAAACTCAACACTGCCGAGAAGAAGTACAGCGCCTTCGACAAAGAGCTCCTCGCCATCTACAAGGCATTGAAGCACTTCCAGTACTTTGTCGAAGGACGTCAGTTTCATATCTACACTGACCACAAGCCGCTGACGAGCACCTTCATCAAGAACAAGTCATCCTACTCACCACGTCAACTGCGCCACGTAGACTTCATCTCTCAGTTCACCACGGACCTCCGTTACGTGAAAGGTGAAGATAACGCCCCAGCCGATGCCCTGTCACGCAACATCTGTGCCACATCTACCTCTCTCATCGATTACGCCGCCATTGCTGCCGATCAGGCCGACGACGCCGAGCTGCAGCAACTAAAGGAAAACACCGCACTACAGATGAAGAGAGTACAGCTACCAGGCACTCAAGTGCACATCTACGCTGACGTCTCGACCAACACCGTCAGACCATACCTGCCTCAACGGCACAGGTATCCACTCTTCCGTCAGCTGCACGACCTCTCACATCCTGGCATCAGAGCTTCACAACACATGATGACGTCCCGATTCATCTGGACCGCCATCAACAAGGACGTGAGAGACTGGACACGTAGGTGCACCACCTGTCAGGCCTCCAAGGTGACGCGGCACACACGCTCCCCTACAGCCACCTTCACGCCAGTCTCCACACGCTTCGAACACGTCCATATCGACCTCGTTGGCCCTCTTCCTCACTCCGACGGCTACCGCTACATCCTCACCTGTGTCGACCGCTTCACTCGCTGGCCAGAAGCTGCACCACTGACTGACATCTCCACTGACACCGTTGCACGTGCCTTTATCAGCACGTGGATCTCACGCTTCGGTGTTCCTGTCAGCCTCACTTCTGACCGCGGCGGCCAGTTTGAGTCCAGTGTCTGGAACAAACTGATGACACTACTCGGCATTCGACGATACAGGACTGCCAGCTACCATCCTCAGGCCAACGCTACAGTGGAACGTTTCCACCGCCAGCTGAAGTCGTCACTGATGGCTTCCAGCGACCAACGCGAGAAGTGGAACGCCACCTTACCCCTCGTCCTCCTCGGCATCCGGACGTCCCTCAAGCAGGACCTTCACCACTCTTCTGCCGAGCTCGTATACGGCACCACTCTTCGACTCCCTGGCGAGCTCCTTACCAGCTCACCCGACGCCGGCCCCTGCAGCGTCCAAGACTTCGCCAGCAGTCTTAAGGAGTCGATGAGAAGCCTGCAGCGGGTGCAGCCTCGCACGCACCCCGCCAAGACCTTCGTCAGCCAGGACCTCGAAGACTGCACACACGTCTTCGTCAGGGTTGATGCTGTCCGTAAACCACTACAGCGCCCCTACGAAGGCCCCTTCGAGGTCCTCCACAGGACGAGGAAAAACATCACCATCAACAGAAACGGCTCTTCCGACGTCATAGCCATAGACCGAGTCAAGCCCGCCTACATCCTGCACACCCCGACGGCACCTCACGACCCGACATCGCCGGCCACGCCTTCAGCACCACGCGCCACAGCTAAGCAGCACGTATCGTTCGTCGTGCCTCCTCACTCGGGGGAAGTTATGTAGCAAATAATCTAGTCAGCCATAGAAATATCCCATTTTCTCTCATATTCAGGGTACACTAAAGCTTACGCGCTTCTCAGAACCAGTAATATGTAAACACAAGTCACCGCTCCAAGCACTCCGTTTTCTCTTATATGTTTTCAGCCTCCCGTTCTCTTTCTAC
>NC_087169.1:847500-865000 GCF_035594125.1 Scylla paramamosain
ATATGGAGGAAAGAAGAGAGGGAGGTGGAGAGAATGCCTTGCATATTTTTTTATTATTTACAAGTCTACAGTTGTGTGTGACTCTTTACTCTTCCTGGCAACTCACCAATGGGGAGAGGAGGAGAAGGAAGATGAGGAGGAGGAGGAGGAGGAGGAGGAGGAGGAGGAGAGAAGAGAGAGGAGGAAAGAGATAGAAAAATGGTTGGAGTGTGTGTGTGTGTGTGTGTGTGTGTGTGTGTGTGTGTGTGTCACTACTACTACTACTACTACTACTACTACTTACAGTTTTGAAGAGGACCTGAAGCTACTGGCAAGGATTCCAGTCTTCCCTGAACTCTTGGGGAAGACACAAGAGGAAGAGGAAGAGGAGGAAGCTGGGAAGAAGAGGAGGACAAGCACAGCACAGAAGAAAGAGGAGGAGGAAGAGAAGGAAGATGAGGAGGAGGAGGAGGAAGAAGAGGAAGAGCATGAGAAGGAGAAGAGGGCAGGAGGAGAAGGAGAAAAAAGAGAAAGTTGTTGTTTTTGTTGTTGTTGCTGTTGTAAATAAAAATTGTTGATCTCTCTCTCTCTCTCTCTCTCTCTCTCTCTCTCTCTCTCTCTCTCTCTCTCTCTGTCTGACAGTGAGTTAAGTGTCACTGCTGGACTGGATCAGCACCAAGGACAGTCAAAGTGATGTCAGACATTGCCCAACTCTGCTGCAGAGGACTGGCCCAGCTGTGTGTGTGTGTGTGTGTGTGTGTGTGTGTGTGTGTGTGTGTGCGCACCAGGGTGTCAGGGTGTCAGGTATTCACACCCAATTCTTGCTGCATAATTGTGTTTCCGCAGGATTGAATCAAGTTTGTAATCTTGCGTTGTTTAAAAAGTTGAGTTCTCAAATTTTTTTTTAATCTGGCTTCCCCTCCCCATGTGTTAGAATATTGCATGTTTCCAAGGCCACAGGGACACTTAGACGGGTTCTCAAGTGTTTCCTGTCACTAATGCAGAAATGTTGTTAATCTGTCACTGCAACTGTAAAAACACCCTTGAAAACCTGCGTCACTTTAACTAAAGCCTTATAAAAGAATGTTTCTCCTGTCAGTACTGCAGAAATGTTGTTAATGTGTCACTGCAACTGTAAAAACACCCTTGAAAACCCGAGTCACTTCAACTAAAGCCTTTTAAAAGAATGTTTCTCCTGTCAGTACTGCAGAAATGTTGTTAATCTGTCACTGCAACTGTAAAAACACCCTTGAAAACCTGCATCACTTCAACTACAGCCTTTTAAAAGTGTTTCTCCTGTCAGTAATGCAAAAATGTTAATATGTCACTGCAACTGTAAAAACACTCTTGAAAACCCACGTCACTTTAACTAGAGCCTTTTTAAAACAATGTTTCTCCTGTCAGTAATGCAGAAATGTTGTTAATCTGTCACTGCAACTGTAAAAACTCCCTTGAAAACCTGCATCATTTCAGCTACAGCCTTTTAAGAGTGTTTCTCCTGCGAGTAATGCAGAAATGTTGATCTGTCACTGTAACCGTAAAAACACCTTTGAAAACCCACATCACTTCAACTCCAGCCTTTTAAAAGAATGTTTCTCCTGTCGGTAATGCAGAAATGTTGCTAATCTGTCACTACAACTGTAAAAACACCCTTGAAAACCCACTTGACTTGAACTAAACACACACACACAAACACACAGCACTAGTACTGCTGTTGCCACACAGATCAGAGGGGGGTTGCTGGAACAAGTAGGGCAAGAGGTCAGTGCTGTGCTTCAAGAGGCAGACCAGCCACAGATGAATGCTTGACTCACCACACTCATCATCAACCTGTGTCCTGTACTTTGTGTATAATATCTTTGAGTCTTGAATCTAATACACTCCTCACTGTTCATTTGTACATGTTGAGCCTCACTACATTCACGCAGGTCGGAACAAAATTAAGTTTGTCCATTTTGTGTGTCCATTCTTTATTGTGGCCATTGTACAAGATGCAGCATTTGTGTATGTTATGCTGTGTGTGTGTGTGTGTGTGTGTGTGTGTGTGTGAGGGGGTCACTTATTGGTGAGGGGCTGTGGGGAGTCACTGTGGGTTTGTAAACATACTGTGGGGGGACATACTGTGGCGCTGTGGCCTGAGGTGAGGTGAGGTGAGGTGAGGAGAGAGAGAGAGAGAGAGAGAGAGAGAGAGAGAGAGAGAGAGAGAGAGAGAGAGAGAGAGAGGGGGGGGGCAGCATGAGTGAAACAAAGCAGATGTTGTTGATTGTTGATGATGCAGGGGAGAGGTGTTGTTGTTATTCAGTGTTCTTCATTGCACGAGATGTTGTTGTTGTTGTTATTGATTGGCAACCAAGCCTGGCTGGCATGGGCCTTGTCATGTGGCCCACAGGTAATTCTTAGTGGTCAGTCTATCGGTGAGTACAGCTGAGCGCTGCCTGATTGCACGAGAGGTATTGTTCATAGTTGTTCATTGTAGGTGAGGGAAGACACAGTATGTTGAGGGAAGGCAGCAGCTGTGGAGGAGTGAACAGCTGCACCACTGACAGCAGCAGCAGCAGCAGCAGCACTGCTGAATACTTCTACTACCACTACTAACTACTGCTGATGTTTTTCTCCTTCTCCCAGCACAGCAGCAGACTCGGGTACTGTTACAGCTCTGCTCCCTCCTACAGGACACGTTCCCATCACCTTCACGTCCTGGACACGTGCACAAACTTGTGCCTGGGCAGTCTCACTGCAGCAACTGCCAGTGCTGTGACTGGGTGGCAGGAGGGAGGGACAAGCTGGCCACCCTCTCTGTCACCACCTGCTGGGGAAAGACCACCATTATCATCACCTTTTTCCTTTTTTTTTTTTTTTTTTTTTTTTTCTTTCACAATTTACAAAGAATATTAAGAGAGTTTGTTTTGTTAGTGTTGTGTTTGTTATTAAATGATGTGTTGATTGTGTTGTTGTTGTTTATGTGTTAGTTGTTGTTGTGTTTTGTATGTGTGACTGATGAATAAAGGCAGTCCACACTTACAGGTGTTTGTTTGCACCTCAACTCTACACAACAATAATGGCCTGGATAGATGTATTATTATTATTATTATTATTATTATTATTATTATTATTATTATTATTATTATTATTAGTGTATAATTACCAGTATATTTCAACAAATGCTGGAACTACTACTACTACTACTACTACTACTACTATACTACTAAAAATATATAATCCAGGAGCTCTACTAGTGCTGGAGGAGGAGGAGGCCCCGGTGACACTGGGTGAGGTAGAAGGTGGATGCCATTTCCTCCTCCTGCTGCTGCTGCTGCTGCTGCTGTAGCTGTTGCAGCTGGTGCTGTGTGGCTCTGAGGGTCCCTCACAGACAATGTGGCACTCACCACACACAGCCCACCAATTATCTCCTCTGCAATAGTGATGAGAGGTTACAATTAAAGTAGGTTACCACTTAAAAAGCTTAGACACACTTAGAAATACTAAAAAAAAGTAAATAAATAATACAAAGAAAGGTTAGGTTGGGTTGTGTTAGCACTCAAAATGGCAACAAAAATACAGTTTGATTGGATTTGGGAAGAGGAAGAAAAAGAACAACAGGCAAATATAAAATGAGAGAGAGAGAGAGAGAGAGAGAGAGAGAGAGAGAGAGAGAGAGAGAGAGAGAGAGAGAGAGAGAGAGAGAGAGAGAGAGAGAGAGAGAGAGAGAGAGAGAGAGAGAGAGAGAGAGAAAGTAGGTGAGTAAAATAGCAGGTGTAACAATAATGAAGTGCCTCCCTCCTTGACTTGGGACAGTGAAGGTGGTAACAGGCCCTGCCACCATCTCAAACCACCACCTTTCATCACCACTTGTTACTTTCAAGCCACCAGCGCATACGCATTACCTTCATTCCCTATTAAGTTGAACACCTAAATACTACTAATGCCACCACCACCTCCACCACCACACATCAGTCAATTAATGAATAAAACCAATACTTCCCGTTCTTGTAGTTTTCATATGTAATGAAACAATGGAGGCAGGAATCACGTCGGCAGACAGACACTGATTGCTCTCTCCACCAGTCCCCCATCAACAGATTGACTGACTGAAAGACAGACAGACAGACACACAGGCTGCTCTCTCCACCAGTCCCCCATCAACAGATTGACTGACTGAAAGACAGACAGACACAGATTGCTCTCTCCACCAGTCCCCCATCAACAGATTGACTGACTGAAAGACAGACAGACAGACAGACACAGATTGCTCTCTCCACCAGTCCCCCATCAACAGATTGACTGACTGAAAGACAGACAGACAGACACAGGCTGCTCTCTCCACCAGTCCTCCATCAACAGACTGACTGTTTGATTGATTGAAAGACGGACAGACAGACAGCCTGCTCGTATTTATTTGCTCAACTTCTCAACTTACTTAACTACAATCTCAGTCATCTAATTTTCATTATCAAAGAGTCAATAACGTTAAAATTTAGCCTCATTTACTAATATTATTACTCTCTCTCTCTCTCTCTCTCTCTCTCTCTCTCTCTCTCTCTCTCTCTCTCTCTCTCTCTCTCTCTCTCTCTCTCGCTGATGTCACATCACACAGGTCATTATATAGATGGAGTTGTTTAAATAAACACTCATTTCCCAATAGAATTAATTTTGTATTGTAAGTTTACATCAATAGTGCAATAATAGTGATCAAAAGCACAGATTTCTGCCTTTCATTACGTGGAGCTTCGATCTCAAATAAAAACCATTATATATTAAATCAGATAAGGTAACAGCCACCTGGAACACGAGGAGCAGGGCAGAGCAGGCGAGGAAGAGTGGGGAGAGGGTGGCGGGCAGGGGAGGAAGGGAGCGGGATGTGAGGGGAGGGGAGGGAAGAGAAGGAAGGTCTGAAACAGGGAGGTGAAACAAGTGAACGAATGACACCAGTTTGCTAGTTACAGGAGTACACACGCACACACACACACACACGAACATCTCCCTATAAACCTTGACAACCGTAGCATCACCATCACCATCACCACCACCACCACCACCCCAGCCCTCAACCGCACCCAGCAACCACAACACCGTTAGGTCCGATATCCCTACCACTATTACACAACCACCACCATCCCCAACAATCACAACCACCTTCACCACAAGCCAGTCACTTTCACCATCACTACCAACACTCTTCCACCAACATTCCACCCCCCAACCGCAACTACCACCACCATCACCCTAGTTAGGCAACCACTTCCATCCTCTACAACCACACACATACCAAACACCACCACAACCACCACCTTGACCCAGTCACGTCTGCCATAGCCACCTCCACCTCCCCCTTCCACCATCCTACTCTCCACATCTCTCTTCCACTATCCACTCCTCCCTATCTACCACCAGGCCATACTCACATCCACCTCTCCCTTCACACCGCACTCCACCACAACACGCCCGCTGAGAAAAGATGCAACACCACCTCACCGCTGCAACACAACCGGAGACCCGTCACATCACGTCAGCGGGCGCAGAGCGAATGGCTGAGGAGACGGCGAGAGAGTATCACGTGACTTGAATACTTGGTGCTGATTGGTCGAGGCTGTGCTGAGGTAATTGTCACTCAGAACAGAGCCGCACTCATAATACTGCTTGTAATGATAAAAAAGAAAAAAAAAAAGAATCACGGTTATATTAGCAGTAGAAGACACCAATACACCGTGAGGCAAGAAGTAAGAACAAATGAAAGATACATCAGTTTTACGAAGAGTAAGAAAGAAAACGGAAAAATAGAACTCTCTGATTGGCTGACGGGAAGCAGGCCATCACTACAGCTTTCGTATTTATTGAGGCTTATATAGACTTTAAGTAGCGACTTGAGACTAATGAAATAACGTAGTACATGTAGTGAGGATGTTTTCACCAATGAGAGACAGGCTAATGCTACGAAAAAAAAAAGAAAGATACATTAGAGTTATTGAGGCTTATATAGACTTTAAGTAGCGACTTGAGACTAATAAAATAACGTAGTACATGTAATGAGGATGTTTTCACCAATGAGAGACAGGCTAATGCTACGAAAAAAAAAAAAAAGAAAGATACATTAGAGTCATTGGGGGAATGTTGTAAGGCAGTCTCAGGTATCATAAATACACTTGTTTTTCATGAGGGCAGGTTATGTGCCTGTATTCTGAAAAAAAGCTTTGCTCTCACACCAGACTGTTTTCAAAGGCCACAATGATGATTACACGGGTTTTCAAGATTGCTTTTCCCTTTGATGGTGTAAAAACCTTACCAGTCTGTCACGAGGACCGTAGAAACATCCTTAAAACCCGTGTAATTTCTACTACAGCCTCTTGAAAGTATTCGGATGCGGGCAGATATGTTTCCGGATACTGTGTAGGGTCTCTGTAGACATCTGTTGTGTTTTGCTTTACTCTGCGAGATTTTAACGTGTAAGTTGTGTGATGCGGGGACAGCTAGCCTGGGTGGACCTCCGCTTCTTTCTTCTTCCTCGGCTCGCTACGTACTGGGGTGGCGCCGCGCGGCACTAAGTGATCCAAGCCTTACAGGAAACAGTTAGCAAATGACTGATTAAATTTTTTTCGGCTGTTTTTTACAGAGGAAATAATGAAAAGCATAGTTGAAGAAACAAACAAATTCTACGGCTTTACGATTGCTTGCAGAGTACTTTTACCCAACTCTCGCTTCCTAGACTGGCATCCAACAACTGTAAGGGAAATTAATTCTTTCCTGGCACTTATTATGTTGATGGGGCTGAATCTTAAAGAAAACTATAAGCTTTACTGGTCGACTGATCCACTTCATCACGTGCCAGTTTTCAGTAAAGTGATGTCAGTAAACAGATTCACTGCCTTCCTGCAGTCCCTACATTTCCATGGCAACACAAAACCCACTGATGATGATAGAATGAGAAAGATATATTTGCAACCGCTTCAAATCAACATTCAGGCCATTTCAGAAGTTGGTTATTGATGAAAGTCAGGTACTCTGGCGGGGTCATTTGTATTTTCGCCAGTACATCTGAACGAAGCGTCATAGATTTGGCTGGAAATTATATGTTCTCTGTGATTGTGAAACTGGCTTCATATTAGACATGATTCTGTACTTAGGAGCTGGAACAGACATAAACCTAACGCAGGGACTGGGCAAGTCAGGGAGTGTTGTAAGCACTATGCTTGAGCCTTATTTGGGTAAGGGACACATTTTATATGTTGACAACTGGTACACCAGCCCTTCTCTTTTTCATTTCTACACGAAAATATGACAGGGGCCTGCGGAACAGTGAAAGCAAATAGGAAGTTTATGCCTAAATATCCCCCTAAACTCGTGAAAGGAGAAGTCATCCACAAACAAGCAAATAATTATATTCTCTCACTGAAGTGGAAAGACAAGAGAGAAGTTCATTTGCTTACCACTGTTCATGAGCCAAAAATGGAGCGGAGTGAAGACACTGAGCGCTGCACGGGTATACCTTCATCTGCAAGCCTCAAGGTGTGATTCATTACAACCTAAACATGAGGTTGGTTGATAAAAGTGACAGTATGATGTCGACAGTGGAATGCAAACGCAAACAATGAAATGGTACAAAAAACTGTTTTTCCATCTTGTTGACTGTGCCACTCTCACACACACATCCTGTACCAGGGCAGCACAGGGAAGAAGAGAACACTGTATAATTTCACCACAGAGGTTGTGAGACAGCTTCTCGAACAGTACTCTGAGCCACGAAATGGGGTAGGAAGGCGTGGGGCCGCAAATGGTGATGACCCTACACGCCTCACAGGACGTCAATTTCCAAAGACCATCCCTGCCACGCCGTGTGAGAAAAAAAAAGCAGAGGCCTTGTCACGTGTGTCGCACATCAACACAGCGCCCCAAAGCACGGAAAGACACGCGATATATGTGTGTGGAATGTAATATTGCTGCTCTCTGCCTAGAACCGTGCTTTGAGCAGTGTCATACCCTAAATTAATGCTAAATGTGTCACATAATCATGTACACAGTGTATGCAACAAATGGAGAAAAATAGGCACAGGAAATAAGTAATCAGTAAAAAAAAAAATAAAATAAATCAGGAGAAAAGTTTGTAAGGAATATACTTGTAAATGATTGAATGAAGTAAACTCCAATCCCTCCTCAGGATCCCTCTAAGCGAAGGTGCCTCTGGCGTTTTGCCTCTGTTGGTGGGGAAACCTGAGGAGGCATTTTGTTGATTTTTCTTGGAATGACTACTGCCTCCGTGTCAGAGACCCATCTCTGTGTGCTGAGCGCATAACAGAGGTGATAGTGTCTGGCATTGAGGCGTACATTCCTCACTCTTTTTCTCGACCTAAACCTTCCAAAACTTGGTTTAACACAGCTTGTTCTCGTGCTATACATGATAGAGAGGTGGCCCACAAAAGGTACTTAAGCCTTCCATCACCAGAATCTCATGTACTTTATATTTCTGCCCGGAAACATGCCAAGTCTGTTCTCCAACTAGCCAAAAACTCCTTCATCAACAGAAAGTGTCAAAACCTTTCAAGATCTAACTCCCCTCGTGACTTCTGGCATCTGGCCAAAAAATATCTCCAATAACTTTGCTTCTTCTTCTTTCCCTCCTTTATTTCAACCAGATGGCACCACTGTTATCACATCTATCTCTTAAACTGAACTCTTCGCTCAAACCTTTGCTAAAAACTCTCCCTTGGACGATTCTGGGCTTGTTCCTCCCTCTCCTCCACCCTCTGACTACTTCATGCTACCTATTAAATTTCTTCGCAATGATGTTTGCCCTTGCAGGCCTAAACCCTCGGAAGGCTTATGGACCTGATGGCGTCCCTCCTATTGTTCTCCGAAACTGTGCCTCCGTGTTTGCACCTTGCCTAGTCAAACTACTGTATACAATTAAAATTTAAGGGGAGCTCGCTACGCCACCACCAACACAAGGTGCTCAGTTGTCTGTGTCTGTGTCAACGTTCTCAAACATAACGTAACTCTCTGGAGAAGCTTTATTGGTCCCTTTGACATGGGAGAGAGAGAGAGAGAGAGAGAGAGAGAGAGAGAGAGAGAGAGAGAGAGAGAGAGAGAGAGAGAGAGAGAGAAAGAGAGAGAGTGTTTGTACTACGCCTTAACAGAGAACGCCAATCAGGGAAGGGGGCAATTTGGAGGGTGAGTTTAAGTAGGGATTGATAGTTTTCTATAGGGTAACCTTTCCTTCTGGTGCCTCGATAGCCTCTCAGCAGACTCTCCCTTTTTTGTCGCTTTTTCCGCCCCCCCCTCTACATCCCCGTTAATTCCCTTTAGTCCCAGGCTGCCTTCACGCAGGATGCTCATGGCCTTCTTCCTTTAGCGGCGGTGTTCAGTGTTCACTGTGGTCACGTGCGTCAGGAATTACATACGTGAAGCAGTAGACCTTGACTTGAGCAGCCACCACCCGCCATGATGTTGGTGGGAGGGGCCTTTCCCACACTCGCCCCCCACCCGCCTCGCTTCCAATCAGCCCTTTGTCTTTCCCAGCCGTTGGCCGCGCCTCACGCCAGTCAGGGAGGAGCCTCGGCCAGGCTGGCCTATCACGTGGCGGCGGGCTTCCCTGCTGTCACCCAATGGAGGAGCGAAGAGAGGCAGCTGGAGGAGGAGTAGGAGGAGGAGGAGGGTGATGTGTTGCTACAAGCTCATGTTGCTTCTGACAATAAATTTGGTGTCGCGTGTGTCAGAACTCACACAGGCCTGAATTATTGCTTCACAAGGTCTGAAGGGGCGCGGAACTCGTGAAATATGGCGATGAAAAACTGCAACACATCACAGCTGACGCACGCACGCGGAACAGTTATTGAATGCGGAATGAGGGAAGCAACAAAACGCTATACAAGTACAAGCATGGACAAAAGTCGAGTAACATTCTGTATTGACTTTCATTGCATCGAACATTTTGACATTTCTCTCAGTCTTTAAGTCCTCTGACCCACAGACACTGTTCTCTGTTCCGTAAGGAGGCTGTCAGCAGACCACACTTCAAATTGAGGAAAAGTTAAGCACAATGGAAATGAGTGCAAAATGTTACACTTTCGACCACACCTGTACTTGGTAGAGGGTCTGTGTCAAGGCATGTACAGCTACTGACACACTAAATTAAAAGATTACGCACCGGGCAAGGCTGTGAGTCCTCTGAACGAGGCGCCAAAAGTGTACAGTGGTTAACGTGAATGCGAGAGGTGTTGGTTAGAGAAATTTATGGGTAGGAATGCGAGGAAGATATAGACAAACATGTTTTATACAGAGACAGTCACTTACAAGTCTACAGGCAGGCTTCGTGCAGTTTCCTATATAGTCTTATGCAGTAGAATGAGTACTGGTGGTTGATGAGGTCTGGTTGTGTGTGGAGGCATTTGGGCAGACTGAAGCCATCAAGTATTTGGTGGCACTTATTGGGAAGGGACGGAAGGATTCGAGGGAAGGTGAAAGGGTAGCAGAGAGAAGAAAAACAAAAGGGAAAGGCAGTTACTGTTTTATGGCATCATGCAAGGCTGAAAACGTTGTGTGCGGGAAGACATTTGAAGAGAAGTATAGTTTTACAGTAACATTTGTATATTTGCTGTGTTTGAAAAATTCCAGTTTGATGGTAATAGGACTAGCGTGTTCAGTTCACACCCATCACCCGATTCCAAGAGATGACGGGCTCGAATCCCAGGCAGAGAGGAGATAGATTATGTTTACCTGCTGTCACGCCGCAGTCTGTGTTCACCTGGGAAGAAACTCGTCATGCAAACCACTGAAGCCGCAAATATATGCTACAGTCTCTCTTTCTGTTATCTCTAATATATATACTGTTCTATACACTTTTTCTTTTTTTATCTCATTTAACTTGACTCCATTTTCCTTGATGACATCGTTTCTTGTATTCCCTTTACTGTTACATTTAATTTACATATTATTATTATTATTATTATTATTATTATTATTATTATTATTATTATTATTATTATTATTATATTTTTTGACGTCCGGGTCTTCTGCTCTATCAGGGGCAAGACGGTGCCTGCTAAAGAAGGAGTCTGGTTTTCGCACAAACATATTATAACAATAACAAAAACAACAGCTTCCACAACAGCGTGCTAAAAGTAGTGGAGATAAGACACTGATACCCTGACTTAGATACAGTGTTCCTTGCACATGCGCCTCTCTTCCCCCACGGCTTCCCTGCCATTACGCCCTCTACCCTCCTCCCGCTGTACCATTAATCATCCCATGTTGGTATTACATAGATAACGCTCCGCCGAATTTGCTACCTGTATAGATATAACCCTACTTAAGACTCCCGCCACGTTACCATGCTGATTCCCTCCCTCATACGTGGCTCCCATCGCGTGATGCTCCGCGTCTCATGATCTACTTATCTATTTTTATAAAGTGTGATAATGTGTGCACAGGTTTACACGAGACACTCTTGTTTTCCACTCATTCTTGGACCTGACCTAACCTAATCTAATCTATCCTAGCCAAACTAAACTAAAGAAAACAAAAGAAAACCAAATCTAACCTAACCTAACTTGACCGACTCAAACCCAAACCAACCTAACCTAGTCTCACTCAACTTGACCAAACCTAACCAAACCTAACCAAAACGAAACCTAATCTAACTTAATCTAACTTGACCAAACCAACCAAACTCAACCAAACACAACGAAACCTAACCTGAGAGAACTTAATGTACCCTAACCCTACCTAAGCCAAGCCAAGTCAAACTAAACCACACACACACACACACACACACACACACACACACACTGTTCATTAGCGTAAGGAATAGGCCCATACATAAATGATACGAGCTGAACTATACGGTATGACATATTAAAGAGAGAGAGAGAGAGAGAGAGAGAGAGAGAGAGAGAGAGAGAGAGAGAGAGAGAGAGAGAGAGAGAGAGAGAGAGAGAGAGAGAGAGAGAGAGAGAGAGAGAGAGAGAGAGTATACCTAAACTCTAAACAAGAAAGAAAAGAACCGTTTATCGAAATACCAGACACTTTTTGTGAGGAGCGTGGTGAGAAGAGGAGAGTCCATGACGACAGTAAGATACATTATACTGATCACAAGGACTCCGAGGGTCAAGGCCAGAGAGAGACCAGGCAGAATATTACCAGGAATAGTGGCAGCGTTCTGAAACACTTCGTTGTCTCAGCAGGACTTGCCGAGAGAAAAGCCACGCTGCCCACAAGGCTTCCGAGGGTCAAGGCCAGAGAGAGCGGGTAAAACAACACCAAAAAAAGTGACCGCGTTCTGAATCACATTGTTCTCTCATGGCGGCGATCACTGGCCACGGAAACTTAGTCGAATTTTCATGGGTATTTTTTTCATTGACGATACAGACTGCTTGTTGAAAGATCACTTGAATCGTGAAAACATCCTTGATGTCCACAACAGCTTTCATCAGACTGTGAAAATTAATCGTAGTGGAGTGTTTAATGTTTAATTTCTCAAAGATCTGATAGGCAAGTTTAAAGTTATCAGACAAGGAGTGAATGATAAGTGTAATCTGATAGGGAGAAAATACTAAGAGATGTAAACTTCCCCAGCCATGTGAAAAAAGAGAGAGTAAAGAAACAAATTAATGAAAAAGAAAAAAAAAAACCTGTTGTAGATGTCGTTGGTTTGGCGTCACACATCACAAAGGAATTATTGACAAGATTTCCATTACTGGCTGGTGGTAAATATTGTAACAGTCGATGACGTGTATTCTAACCAACAGAGAGTGTGTCCTAATGCTTTCCACTTCAGAAATTAAATTGTCAGTGGAGACGTAGAAACAAATTCCCTTGGTTATACTTTTTTTTTCTTTTTTTTTTTTCTAGATGTGGAGGTGGACACTAAAATAATACAGTCAGTAGAAGAGAAAAGAGAAATTGATTGGTTAGTCCCTTTTCGCCGCTCTTAGTAAGGATGGTGGTAGACAATAAAATTAAATAGTCAGTAGATCTGTAAAGACAAACTGCGTTGGTTAACATTTTTACTGCTGCTAGAGGTGGTGGTGGTGGTAGTGGTGGTTATGGTGGTGGTTGTGGTGGTGGACAGTGAAATCCATTACGAGAGACTGGTAATAATGTGGTTATAGTTACATTGGAGCTGCGGGCATTACCACCTGTGTTTATAGTGATATTCAGTGATACTCGTAATATAATGTGATGCACTACGAAAGTCTGTGGCTGTAGTAAGGAGCCCATAGAGGGAATCCCTAAGTAAAAACGGAAACAATATAAATAAATAGATACCTTATTCCTTTAATTTTCTACTGACTTATGTGTTAGGTTCATTTTAGCAAAGGAAACACTGATGATTACCATGATGTAAACCTGAAATAAGATATACCATACAATTTCATGCATCAAGCTAAGAAAGACGTGCAATACACACAAGCGAGTAGTTAGTACACACAATTAACACACACAGTGCTGCAAAATTCAGAATTGCCAGTAACGTGAACGCGAGCGAGCAAGTAACGGTATCGTGGACAAAGACAACCGATACTAAGATAGGAAAGAAGAGAGACAACTACCAACTTTACCAAGAAAAATACCACAATATGTAGACAAAAAAAAAATATATATAAGAATTTCTGTCGCCATCCTGTGACAACTGACTCTCACAGAAAAAAAAGGAAAAAAAAAAGACAAAAAAGGTGAGGCTTAGAAGCATATTTCTAGTAATTGGTGTTGCAGCCTCTCTCTCTCTCTCTCTCTCTCTCTCTCTCTCTCTCTCTCTCTCTCTCTCTCTCTCTCTCTCTCTCTCTCTCTCTCTCTCTCTCTCTCTCTCTCTCTCCTTCCCCACTGTCCATTTCATTTTCAATCATATTCTCTTTTCCTCCCTCGGATCCTAGTTCAGGGTTGGAGAGGTGGTTCAAATTTAGAACAATTAAGAAAAATAAAAAGTAAAAAGTATAAGTTAAGCTGGCTCAGATTTGAATATATTACGTAATTACAATTGAAGGTGTACTGGTAATTTCCAGTCTGTTGAGCGCGTTCCCTCAGTCTCATGTTTTCTGATCTGCTAGGACAGGCAGATGCAGGATGAGTGTCAGCGGATCAGAGGACTTATGGTTAAGGTTGAGGGACAACGCTAACACAACACAGTACAATTGAGTGTATACAGAAAGATACTCTTACTTCTGACCATCAATGTGCTGTTGGCATGGAGGTGAGGCGTGGAGGCGGCCTTGAGGACGTTACACACTCATAACAACGTTTATTCGCAACCTTGAAAGTTACGTAGTTGGTCACCTTGAATGTTTTGACGTGAAGCTTAGTGGGTCACATGACCTGCAGCGTCACTTAACGGCGACGTGCAACACTTTGAGTCTTGTATGATGGCTTCAAGTGTTGACAAGAGAGAAAAGGGGGGGAAAAAAGATGGAAAATGTTATGTACGTAAATGTTAAAATAAAGTAACTAAAAAGACATCAATATAATATTATGAAACATGAGAAAAGTAGATGTTTTCATTTACATAATGCAGTTCAAAGATAATGAATAGATACCAAGAATATTTTTTTTCTAAAATGAATGAATGAATACGTTTGAGTATTCAGCTCACGAATAGATACAATGAAGAAACGGAATAAAGTTAATAATGTAAATAATGTGATGAAAATTCGGGGAAAGGAAAGAAATATATGCAAAAATTTCCGTGTTATAATCAAATTATCAAAAACATTTACTATAAGAAAAGAAAAAAAAGAGAAAATAAGTAAGTTTTAGATAAAGTTATTAAAGGTCGAAAACACTTCGCAAGAAAAAAAGTACAAAAAAAGAAAATAGTATGTTTTGCAACATTTCAGTGACGCAACCCAGGGGTCACAAACAGATGCAATGAACGTTAATCAAGCAGCCATGATCCTTAAAGTCATGACCTTCAGAGCATCACGATGACCTTGACCTGATTCACCGACGCTCCGGCCGCCACCCTCGCCTCTGCCACCACCGCTACCGCCGCCTCCGCCACCGCCATCGTCGCCATGTCAGAATATGTAAGAACTTCATGATACGCGTGTCGAACCTGTCAGGCCTCGTCTTGCATTCCTTGCCGCTTAAAATATTATACGGAGCGATAGCGAGTTTTTTCCTTGTTATTTTTTCCATTTTTTTTTCCATTCCGTCCGCGCTGGCATCCGTTCCTTGGCGGCGTTCAGTGTTGTATACCAAACAACCTTATGCTCCACTGGGAAAATATTGTCTTGACTTTATTTCCAGTTATTTTCCTTCTCTTCCCTCTATGAACCTTTCTGAAGGACGAAGAATTTTTTGGGAATTCAATATATCGCTCTTTTTTTCATTGTTGCAAAGAATCTTGCGCTTCACAAGGAATATACTGTCGTGACTTTATTTCCAGTTATTTTATTTTTTTTCTGTATTTTTCTCTCTGATGTTTCCTGGAGGTGATGGAATGTCAGGAATTCAAGATAGCTCTGCCTTTTTTTCTCTCTTTTTACCTTTACCTGTCAAACACAAAGGCCACAAAAAAAGGGGGTACTACCAAGAAAAATAAGAAAACGAGTCGCTATACACACACACAGTTAACAAAATCAAAAGCAAACTTGCCAAACAAGAAAAAAAAAAAAATGCTAAGAGAATTTTGTGTTCAATCAGCGCCATTCCTCCATACTTTTTTCTTTTGTCACTATTTCACTTTTCCATTTGTTGATCTATTTTTCATTGTCCTTAACGACCTTTATTTTCCCTTGGCCTTCACCCTCCACTATACGTATTTTTCCATTTCATCAGCGACGTTGCTATGTGTTTCTATTCATTTATCTATTTGTCTCATGTAATCTTATTCCTTAACTGACTTTAATCTTCCTCTGTCCTTCATCTTTCATTATGCGTATTCTTCCTTTTCATCAGTGGCATTGCTAAATATGCATTTCTGTTTATTTATTTATTTATTTATTTATTTATTTATTTATTTATGTAATCTTATTCCTTAAATAAACTTCATCTACCTTTGTCCTTCATCCTCGCTGGCCGCACATCTTCAAAAGGCGGTGTTTTCATTTACACGAATAACACCCGCGCGTGATGTCGGCTCCGCGTCCTGTCTCTTTCACCGCTTTCAAAATAACACACACACAAAAAAAGAAAAAAGCAGAATCATAGAAACTTCATGCGGCAGTGGGTGGTTTTTAACAAGTCAATTTCCAGTTATCGGGGTAAATACTGGCGTGGCCTTGACTCTACATCAGTGCCTCGTGTTTTTGTGCAAGTGCAGCGTGAATGGCGGTCACTTTGGCGTGTGTTTGTTTGGGGTAATGGAGTAAATAACCCATAGGAGGTGGTGGTGTGTGTGTGTGTGTGTGTGTGTGTGTGTGTGTGTGTGTGTGTGTGTGTGTGTGTGTGTGTGTGTGTGTGTGTGTGTGTGTGTGTGTGTGTGTGTGTGTGTGTGTGTGTGTATGTGTGTGTGTGTATGAGACGATCCGTGATGGTCCTCGTCACGTCTCCCAGCGGACACGTCAAATACAAAATTAGTGACGCTCGTTTGGTCCAGTAATTAAAGGGGAATGACGAGATGGAACCAAATGGACCTCGGGACAGGCTTCAGGAACCCTTTTGTCCAAGTGGTCCTCTCATTTCCTCCCCTCCCTTCACTTTCCTCCCCTCACTTCCCTCCCCTAGCTTCCCTCCACACTCTCCCTCTCCCTCTCCTTCTCTCTCTCCATTCCGCCAGAATCGCTGGTTGAAGTTTGAAGTTAGCTGGCAATAAGAGAAAGCCAAGCGCGCCATATCATCATTCTGTCCGATAATTAAGAGCAGGAGTTAGGCTTCTCGTGTTTCCTGCAACGAGAGACATCGGTACTAGTGAGAGGAGAGTGAGGGGGTTGGACTGGACGATGGTCTGGATGTCCTTGCTGTGAGAGAGACAGGGGAGGAAGGGGAGGAAGAGCGCTCTGCAAACACACATGCACACACACATACACACACACACACACACACACACACACACACACACACACACACACACACACACACACACACACACACACACTTACACACACATGACCAAAACATAACCACAGCTTTTATTACACCTACATTCATAACTTGGCTCAGTCCCGCGCTGTGAAAGGCAAGAACTACCTTCATAATTCCTTAATACACGAACGGATTGCTGAAACTAAACGATTCTCCCGCCAATTACTCCTTTCCACTCGCCGCTCTCAATTGGCCAGCACTAACCAATTACCGTACGTGGAAGCAAGCACCGTGCGTGGACCAAATATACCCTCGGACAAAAGACATAAAGCGACGTAATCCACCTACGGACATACATGAAAGTTTCAGTGTTTGGTATAGTGAGACTGTGTGTACGTAAGCAATTGTACATATGAGTGTTAGTATTGTGTACACTAACCAAGTGATAGGATATTCAGCTAATTCTAATGATAATGTTAATGTGTGTGTGTGTGTGTGTGTGTTTGTCATGCCTGGCTTTGGAGCATCATGGAAACTGGGAAATTGATCAGGGGGGATAAACTGGCACATCACAGGC
>NC_087169.1:870000-885000 GCF_035594125.1 Scylla paramamosain
CAGTCTGTACAAACACCCACACTTATATTTCCACACCCACTGGACACGCCCCTGGTTCAATTTACTCGAGGTGATAACTAACGATAATTTTTACCCCAAAAAGACTGCAGAATCTGAAGCAGTAATACTGAACTAGGAGAGAAATGGTGTAATCTTGCCTCTGCACCGGTAAATTTAGCGGGAGTCAGATAACGGATGGAGGGCTGCGGTGGTGCACTACAATACTTTTAGAACGAAGTGTGGATAACGTAAAAGCATCAACCGCTGTCCATTTTCCTTGTTTTCTTGAGGAAGTTAGCGGTAAATATCGACAATTTACTGACCTAGCCATTCTTCAGGGACGAGAGCCGCGGCCGTGCAAGGTTATTGGGTTTTCTTCATATTTTTTGCCATTTACTGTGCAGCAGCAACTTCTCCTCCATCTCCCGGCCTTCCATTATACAGCGTTCGGAAAATACGCACTCATAATATCGAGAAGGCAGAGTGTTTTAGATAATGCTTTCAATATTTTACTGGGGCAATATTCTCTCTCTCTCTCTCTCTCTCTCTCTCTCTCTCTCTCTCTCTCTGCATAAGACAACCACAATTTTTTCAAGCTCTTCTTCAGTAGTTGGGAAATTGCCACCAGAGTCCCCATCCTGAAATGGCATGCCGCCCAGGTCGCCATTGCATGGCGACCTGGACGGCATGCCATTTCAGGATGTGGACCCTGTTGGCAATTACCCGGAGTGGCGATCCATTTCAGGATGGAGACCCTGACTGTAAATAGAGTGTTGGGGGATGGGAGAGGGAGGGAGGGGGGGGAGGGGGGGGATGGGGATCCCACCCCCACCCCAGGAGCGACTCTGATGGCATGCCATATTGTGAGTGTGGGGCTGATCAAGTTGCAATGGGGAAACCTGACAGCAATTTTCCGTAGACTTCAGTGGCAGTCCATGTCAGGATGGAGGCCCAGGCTGTAGATTAGTGGGGGTTGGGAAGGGGGGGTGATTCATGACGGCGACATCAGGGGGGGTGGGGGGGGGGGAGGGCGGGGGGGGGGGACGGTGACGGCGACACTGACGGAGAAGAGGTGAGGGGGCGTGCGTCCTTATGCTTCGGCGACGATGGAATGACTAATGAATCAATGATGGTGGGCAGAAAATAATTGAGTGAAAAGGGGGTGGAGGGGGGGAGGAGAGGTGATGGGGGGGAGGGACTGGCGGCCAGACGTGGCAGCCGCCCGCCACACACGCGTGATTAGGGGGACTCTGACGGCGCTTGCCATAGAAGTCGCCCTTTCCCTTTCATTCACGGAATCCTGGAGGGTGGGATGACTGAGTGTTGCCATCACGCGTTCCCTCCGACATCTCAATACATCCCCTATGGTCAAGGTCGTCGCGACTGCCGCACGAGATCCCGTTACCTGTCCATCCTTTTTACCTGGAGAAAGCGTCTGTGACGGCCAGGGCGGAGCGGCGGCCTCTTCCACTTTCACCGACCACCAGCGGCATGGCTGACGTAATACTTATGTCGGATGGCGGTCTTATTACTATCATTATTATTATTATTATTATTAATATTATTATTATTATTATTATTATTATTAGAAAGGTTATGCAGAGTCGATGGAACATTTTATTTTTATTAGGACAAATACAGCTCATTGCTTATTAGGGCAAATACATCTCTTTCATTCAAAACATTTGCGAATTGAAGGCGAAGAGATCATCGTCATCGCTGTCAATGACGGGCGTAGTTTTAATAACTCTAGGAACCAGCTTCTTACGAGGGGCGGCTGGAGCAACGGGGAGTTTTGGTGTGCTGTCGTCCTCTGGCGTGTTAGGGGGAATATTCCTTTTTTTTCTGTTTTCCTGCGACTTCTTCTTCACCTCCTGACCCTCTTTGCCGCCTACTTTCGACTCATCTGACCGTTGCGGCTGTGCTTCGGTCGGAGGTGGCATCAGCGACTCCTGAGGTGGCGGAATCGACTGCGATGTCGGCTGCTGCTGTTGCGACTCCTGTCCTGATGGAGCGTCAGGAGGTGGGCTGGCCGGCAGTGGCGACATGTCGTCATCACTAAAGATCAATTTCTTCTTTGCAGGTTCTGACATTTTCTCCACATTGACATCCTCATGGTCAGCACGGCTTCGCTTACCCCCAGCATCGCCCAGATAGATATCAAAGCGGAAAGAGATGCGTTCTGTAACAGACAAAAAAAAAAAAAAAAAAAAAAAAAAAAACGATGAGAACAATGGAAAAGTTTTTATTTCCCCTCCCACTCTCCCTCTTCTTATTCATTGGCAAAGAACGTTAATGTAATTTACAATGGTGAAGATGTCAGATGCCGTGCAAGGTAATGGCGTACTCACCCGCAGTTCTCAAGATGAAACGTTTGTTAGCTTGCTCCATTCTTGGAGATGAGGCTTCGACGTCCGACTGGGTTGAGAGGTGATGGCGAAGTGACGCTTATCCGTCAGCAATTACCCCATATTGACCCCCTTTCCCACCCCCACCCCACCCCCCAATCTACCTTATTACCGCTTTACAGATGTTACGACATCTCGCCCGGCTGCCGGCTGGGCAAAACGTAGGCATGCAATGCGGCATATTACGAAATATTACGTATGCCATACGAGTAATTTTTTTGTCATTATATAGATATTGATGCTTTTTGAAGGTGGCGTGAATAATGCACATTGCACGTTTTAATGTATGCCAACTCAGTAGAAGGCAAAAGAACATGCAATAAATGCCACACACGAGGGAATTCAACCCCTGAAGTCGATAATTTAATGTGCTAATTTTCATATGTGGACAAGTTTGCATAAAATGATGTAAGACAGCGGAATTGTATTTGGGATGCAAGTTATAGCTATCGTAATAGCCTATGGTCTGACTTTGAAAATTAAGATAAACAGTAATCCAGTGGCCCATGGTCTTTGAGTCACTCAATGTATTTAGAATGAAAACGCATGGCTTCACCTGTTTTCTGGCAAGATTTATCAGATCTGTCACATGGCGATGATCGTGACAGCCTAAAAAATAAACTCGATCGCCCAAGATGCCTGCTAGACCGGCCTGTATTTCACGTGCATTCATGACGGCTTATGCGCGGACAATGCAGCGAACGTGACGATAATGATCAATTTCTATGACGCCAGTAGTGTCGGCGAAAAACATTATGACGCGGTTGTGATTACGTCCCTTGGCAAACGACAGATTAATTCTTAGATTTCCTGATTTATCCAGAGGGATGGCATTGTGCACGTCCTCCGTCACAAAGTTAAAGAAACATACTGTCCGACCTTTATTGAATGCATCAAATGTTAGGGAATTACGCGTGTCCAATCCTAGTGACTCAAGGGTCGTGTAAAACAATTTTGACGCGTGATGCGGGAAAGAGCTGCGAACGTTATAAATGGTCGCCCCGTTCACGGTGATATGTACATGTGACAGATCGGCGTGTTGAAAATATAAACCATTCTTATCAATTACGCCTTGTAAGCTGTCCATATCAACTATTGCCATGGTCAAATTTTGAGGTATGATTTGCGCGAAAGGTAATTCGGCAATCAAAGACGTTTGATTGGCGGCTAACACATACGTTTTATTGAGCGTTCTATTAAAAGTGTATTGCATTGGATTTCGAGTCAAGGAGTTATTTAACGATTCTAAGGCGGGCGGATGTGGCGTGACGCGGTCAACCCATAACTTAGCCATCTCGAGCTTAAATTTGAAACTGCTGGCATCTTGGTGTGAATTAAGAATCCATGTTTTGTTAGCCAATTCTAATCGAATTCTCACATCAACAGAGTCAAGCAGATAAGCGTCCAGACTTGATATATCCGAAAACAAAGGCGCAGTCATCGAAATGCCGTGCGTTTTACAATCTTTCATCATTTGTTTCTCGTCTTTATTCCCTCCCGTGAAATAGTCTTCATCAAATTTATTGATTATGCCTTTTGATCCATCATAATCGCGGTGGTAGAAGGCGACGCGACCGATAGAGTCAATTTTATCCTGAGGGATTGTTGTAATCATTTTAATGAAGGCATGATAGTTGAACAAAGAGGATGACTCCACAAGCTGTTCGTTAAAATAACAAGCGCATGACTTAAACATCGTATTATTCAAACCATTACTAAAAACGACGTGATCGCCATCGTCTAGTGGCGCGCCGTCTGCCTTCGTCGCGCTAACTCGCAATTCTAGAGACAGCGTTGATAGATCCAAAAATTGCCCTGGAATACCAGGCAGTCTAAATTCAATGTAAGGATCGTTGATCCCCGCATGATTATTAGCATTTGCATCTAAATTAACGGGTAATACGTCCAACTTTCCCCTCGCAGCGACTGACGATTCGATGGTATGCAAGCGATTCACCCGCGGAAAGTTCTCACTCACGGCCGTCAGATAATTGCTCAGGGGGGTGGAGGTCGCTCCACCCTGCACATCCGGACCGTAATGAGTCATCTTTGCGACTAAGCTAAATATTGAAGATATCTGCTTTATAGCAAGTCTTTCTTTTCAGTTGCCTGGTTGGTGGTTTTCTCTTTTTTTTTTTTTTTTCAGACTCCAACTTTCCTCTTTTTCATTACTCGTCCGCCTCGAACTATCCTTTCCCCCACACCCTTCACGGCTGCAACACCTCTATTTCTTAATGATTCGCGAAGTCGCTTCCCTTCTAAAACATCTGTTAATAAACCTTTTCCCATTTGGAGCGCTTCGGGTGCTACAGTGCGCATGAGAAAGGGAATTGCTCTTTTAGCAAAGCCACTCAAAACGGAAAATAGACCGCCACCTCTTCTTGAATGGGGTGGAATAAAAACCCGGATGTCGTCTAAGCCTCCACCTTTGCTTTGCGTAAAAAGCAAGTCGTATTCCGCTCGAGTGGGAGGTGTGAACGCTCTCGTCATGATGGTTGTCACGTCATGAATAAGACGTCGAGCATAATCACCGGCTATTTATTTCTGTCTGATATGCTGCTCCCGCCATGATCAAAATAAATAATAACGGTCACCCCAATTAAGGAATACATTTATACTCGATTTGTCAAACACACATCAACTTTATTTTAAAATTTACATGATATAGTTATTCAGACTTCCTCACCAGAATAGTTTCAACTCCAAAAGGTTGAAGTCGCTGCGCCAGCCCTTCCACCATAGGCAGGTAATTATTCTTCCACTCATCCTGGCAGCGACCTCTACATCCCAGTCCTTCCGGGATAATAATTTGCTCTACTTCAGCGTTCGCCATGGCTAGCAGGGCAATCTTTTTCAGGCAATTCTGGAAGTGTTGACGTCGATTCACGCTTGTATCTATCTTGAGTCCTTCCACGTAAGGCAAATCCTTCGACGTCGCGATTGCCTGTCGCGCCTTCTCGTTTCCCTCGACGGCCTCGCCCCAACCATACTGAGTCACGCAGGCCACCAGGTGAGGGAGATTTACGCTTCCTGTGGGAGGCGCGTGGATAATGATACGTCCTGGGTCATCTCTCGTGTCTGCCGTGGCCCGATGAAGCGAGTAGAGTCTCTTTCTAGCTGCATGTGTATTCTCGTATGGGTAAATCGTTTTGAGATCCCGCGCAATCCCACTCGGTTCGGTGGAGACGGCATTTACTGAATAAATGATATAACAGCGGCGGTCGCGGAAGATGCCATCGGTCAGCTTGCCCTCGACCACCTTCATCTTGACGAGTAATTGGAGGGCTGATCCACACGTTGAACCCTCTGTGAGGGGAGTGAGGGGGAAATGTGTCATCGCAGACCTTTATTCGCACGTATTGGTCGATATTACACCTTCTGCGTAGTAGAATTTATTCATTCAAATTGACGCAGGTGTTATTTTTTTTTCCTTTGTTGGTGGGAAGGGATGGAGGGCGGGGAACGTATTATTTATTAGGGGATGTGGGTTAGGGGGGGGTGAACCTTTTTTTGACCATAACCCTCATCAATTATCCATCCGTGGGCCTGCACCCCTGACGCGCCTAACACGTGCTCTCATGTATTATTGATGTACTTACTCGTTTACAGAGTAAGATGGGGAGCTTTCTCATTTAATATGCTTCCCAGATGTCACCGACCCCGCCACCTATCAGTTTACTTCGTTGAGTCGTATTTCTGATGGCATCCGCGGGGAGTTGCGCCATGCGAAGTAGCAGTGATAATAATGGACGCTTATCGGGTGAAAGTCTTTTCGCGGCCCCCTTTTCGTGACCGAGTACTCGTATGAGATCAAACACGCTTATGCCAGAAAATGGTGGAAGTAAGTTACCGCGCTCATCCCATGAAATCCCAGGTTTACCCTCCAATAATTTCAAGAGAGATAAACCATATTCTCTAAAGGAAGGAGGAACGGCAACTCGAATCAAATCATCCAAGGGTGGATTGACAGGTGCGCGTGGTGGTGGCGTCACGGTGGCGGCGTCGGGGAGGGCGGCGGCCGGTAGCGGAAGTGAAGTTTTTTTTTTTTTTCTTGACTTGTTTTGACGTGAATCGGTGCTGAGTTGCGCTGTCGGTCGGTTTAAACTTACACCTCTCGGCAACTGAGACGGGAACTAAACAATATTCTTTCATCTCTGTAGTAAACTTGTTATTGCCGACACGGCTATCGGGAGTAACGCGGCCAATATGTTACCACCTCGTTTGGAGATTAGAATCGCTTTCTTCTTGTACACGGGCGTCTTCTTCAAGGCTACAGTGCGAATATCACTCTTGAATTTTTTCAGGCGGTTAATGATGGTATCGTCGTCCGTCAGGCGTCTCTTCAAAAAGTTGGCGAATATTTCCGAGATGCAATTGACTTCGCGCTTATTCAAACTTTGCAAGACCTGCTTCCGCAATTTAGGGGTGACGTGCGAGAGGAGAAAAACCAAATCCTTGTACTTCAATATCAATGGTTTTTCCTCATCCATATCTTATACTAAGTCGTCCGCATCTATCCAGCTGTCAAATTTATCTGGGTACCCACGCCAGTGGACGAAGTACTTTCTCTTACCTCGCTCGACCTTCGATCGTAATATATCGACCTGGTAATGTGAGGGAAGAGAGGACTTGATTAATTCTTCCCTGTAGAAAGCGCCGGTCACGTCCTCCCCCGCCAAATCCCTTATGAAATAAATAGGGATTTTATGTGAGTAATCCACACGACTTATCTTAAAAAGCTCCTCGGTATTGTTGACGGTATAACCCTTATTGAATTTAAATTGCGTTCGGGAAGCACGTTGCAAGCGTACAATGTCTCCCACGTCTAATTTATGACTGACAACTTTCTTTCCCCTTGGCCGATTTAAATACATTCGTTTAAATTGCTTCCTGACTTGTGACAGCTCGCGGAGGCGGTGAACCTGAGCCGGCGTTTGGTTGCCGCCCAAACCGCGGTGTGGGGTGTGATTGTACGTATTTATTAGGGTGGGCAAGACGTTAATATACGTCAGTGTGTTGTTCTGCGTGAGATATTTATATATTTTTGTCTTTATGGTTCGGATGACCCTTTCTGCCAAACTCGCCTTTGTTTCACGCGAGTAATTGGAATACAAGGTAATACCTTTCAAAGTTAGATATTTTTTCACTGCTTGATTATAAAATTCGGATCCCTGATCAGTAAAAAGACGCGACACGCCTGTAAAACTCCCCGACTCTAGAACTTTTTTCAGCGCTTGCAGGCTACTGTGTCCGGATTTACTTGTCAGCGTTGCCACTTTCAAGTATCTGCTGAAAACGTCCAGGCAAAACATGATGTATCGGACGCCGCCATTGTGTCTGTGCAGCCTCGCAAAATCAGCCAAATCGCAAGTTAAAATGACGGACGGTTTAGGAGCGAGAATTTTTCGTCGCGGAAAACGTTTCAGTGTCGGCTTGTGAAGCGTATAAGTGCGGCTGCCCTGCAGAAATGCCCTCACATCGCGGAGTGTTAGATTCTTATCCCTTTTCTTCCCCTCTCTGTAGAGTGCTTGCACACCTCCTAAAGCCGCAGGATTCGTCATATCCCGGTAAAGTTCGTCCAAAACGGCGTTCATAGCAGATAGACTTTCTCACAGGGTGGCTCATCCACAATATTCGTGCGCAGTTGAATTTCTTCGGGTGCGTTCGGGGATAAATCACACAACAAAATTTAATAACCGTGATCTCGTCTAAGCACGACATTTTTATAAATTTCCACAAAGTGTTTGGCGCGCTCCCTTCCATAAAGTTGCCTGCCCAGACATTCAATTTGATATATATCTCTGTTTTTCATAAGAATGTAATGTGAGGCATTTAAAGTTATCGTTCTAGCATACTTTCCGGGGAAAAAGACATTCTGTGCTATCATTATAACTGACAAATTTTTATGTCTCCCTTTGGTGAAAGCCTCTGCTATCGTTTGAGAATTGCCAGCCGTGAGGAAATTGTCATCTAATATCAGGAGTGTGTGCGTTTGCGGGTCGGCGTATGGACTGTTATCATCCATCACGGGATCAATAATTTTCTCATGCACTTCGACCTTATCTTGAAAAGGGGAATTCTGCTGCAGCGAATGCGATGAGACGCCACAAATGATAATTCTGTTAAATCCATGCTGATATTTCTCTATAATTTTATTGCAGAGGTGTGTTTTGCCGGAATTTGTATAACCTGCAATAATTATGCGTGCAGGATATCTGAAGAGATTCAGCATCTCTTCGCTAAATGTCTTGTCCATGTTAAGTTCAGAGGGTTACTAAAAGACGCTACGATATGTTTACAGTATTTATTACTTAACCTTTATTTACATGGTCATGTAGGTAACAGCATAACTAACCTCCTAGCTGCATCCTCATCCCTGCCTTCTAATTATGACGTGGATCTCCCCCGACCCACACCTCTTCCTCAACCTCCCCCCCCCCTCCCCCTCTCCTTAACCTAAGTACAAATGTTCTTACATTACCTCCTCCTCCTCATCCTCCTTATCCCACGTGGACAGTACAAATGTCCTTACAGTACATGAACAATCTCCTCATTCCTCTCCTTAACTCCATACTCAAAACAAATGTTCTTACATTACATGAATGGCAGCTGCTGGCGGCCGCGGTCTCTCTCCACCCCTTAATTATGACGTGAATAATGTCATGGAAGGCCACTCCCGATCACGACACAACCCATCCTCCACCTCCCCCTCTTCCTTAACCTACGTGGTCAGAGCAAATGTTTTTTTACATTACATGAAGGGTGTCTGCTAGCAGCTGCGTCCTCTCTTTCTCTACCCCTTAATCATGATGTGAATAATGCCGCGGAAAGTCTCTCCCGATCACGCCACAGACCACTCATTACCCCATCCTCCCCCTCTTCCTCCCCCTCTTCCTCCTCCTCCTCCTCCTCCTCCTCCTCCTCCTCTTCCTCATCCACATCCACCGCCACCTCCTCTTCCATCTCATTCTCCACATCTCTTTCCCGCGGATCATTGTCGGGGTGATAATACGCCCTTGAGGTATAGCCATCGACGTGAAAGCGCTTGTCGTCAAAATGTGACAACGTACGCTTTCGCATACGAGTGGTACAAATTTGTCCTTTCACATTCCTGATATTATAGCAATCCACCATCCCACATGCGACATTATTAAGTGTTTCCCTATACTGCTGATGCAATATATTTTGCTGAAGGTGAGTTGGAATGCCTTTACCTCGAGATACTTGCTTGTCATCTTCCAACAGCAGCGAATACATCTTTGGCTTTAATATAATCGCCTCTTTGATGAGCGTGGATCCGGTTTCAGATTTCAACAAGCCTAGTTGACCCTTCCGCTCCCCATTAAAACACGGGTGATCTGAAGCAAAGTTACTGGTGTCGAGAAAATTTGCCATGGGTCCATGTTTCAGTTCATCATTTAAGTTTGTAGGTATGTGCAGACTGAAAATGAAACTGTCAGTATCTTCATAAGCTAATTTAGCTCTCTCCCCATAATTAGCTTTGATGACACGATACCAAAAGTTGTACATGTACTTCTTTGCCACTTCTAAAATATGGTATCCCAAGTAATTTGGCTGCCTGATTTTAATCGTATTCTTACTGTTGACACATATGACTCGGTCCTCGCCTAATTGGTGGACCCTTTTAAAGGATGGATTTCTTGCATACTTCAGGAAAGACTTTCTTTTTGTCACTAATTTCTGCTGGAGGCCATACTTCACTTCAGATAACATGGATCTACCATAAACTGCGTTTGACATCAGTTTGCAAATGCGATTTTTAATGGTGCACGTCTCATTTTTACGCTGAGCGACGTTCCTTTCTATGAAAGGTTTCAGGTATGGAGCCTGTCTGAACCTATATATAGCATGAACACATTGTATTTCCAGTCCAAGTGAGAGTAAAAGTTGCAGCAATTCCAGACTGATGAGATGATCTTTCAGTCCCTTATGACTGGCCACGAGTTTACGATTTTTCCTCCCCAGCTTACGACCCTCAGCTTCTAACAGTCTTTTACTGTACGGCGAGATGTCATCTTCTGTAATAGTCATGTGTGCGAGGCACAGAGGGAACTCGTCCGTGATCCGAGCTACGTCGGGGGAAACGTCACAGCTGTCTAAATGCAGCCAGTAACCGACGTCGCCATCTGTCGCATGATTCTGGATGCCAACTTCAAAAAAATCATCCATCTCTGACTGAGAAAGCTTTTTGATGTCACCCATAGGCAGGGGGGAACACATAACGCTTGCATATAATGAATTATAGTCCAGATAGAACACATAGGTGCCGGGTCCACCGTCGGGTTCGTGGTTTGACTGCAGGTGTGGCCTGACGCAAGTTACAAAGCCTCCTCGTACATTTCTTTTGATCAGGTGATACATGTTAGGGTCGTAAGGTGGATCAAGTTGAACGCCTGTCGACTTTAAAAAAGCGTCATAAGCATAAGAAGACAGTGACACGTAATGTGACACGTCCAGCCCATAAAATTCATGCAGGTATGATCTATATTTGAGATATGTGTCGGCTAATAATCCCACATCAATCTCACAATACAGTCTTATGTAATCGCCTAAAGTGCGGCAGGATGTCATACTCCACACGCTTTGAGCGTGTTCATATTCTCCAGGTGGCAGAGCCTTCCCCTTGAGCGTGTCATAAAATGCCTCACGAGGTGGCAATTGTCGATCTTCTAAGCGGCCAAGGTCGGTGATGTACTCATAACAAAGAAACTGTTTTTGAGTGCAAATTACACGCCTTACATCCTCGGGGAGGTAATTCACCATTTCCTGGGCGTAACGCGTGCTATAGCCCGCCTGCACGTGACTCTGAGCGAGATGACCGAGGCCAGCATTCATAATGGAAAGCGTGTCCTGAAACTGCAATTCCTTAATCCTTACTTTCAATAAATGCGATTCTGACTTGGCAAGGATGTCCACGTGCGACTCTGGCAAGTGAAGGTCTTTTATGATTAAGGAGACGTCAAAGCTCATATTATGTGCCAGAGTGATGAGATATTTCCTCATGTCACGACACTGGAGGTTGCATCGCGCGCACAAAGCCCCCTTGTAATTATTTTGTGGTAATGAGTGGTCGTGATGTTTATGAGGTGGGGTTTTCACATTAAAGGGTTGATGGCAGAGCTCGCAGTGACGCTGACGTTTGAAGTGGGCTTCATCCTCCGCAGACATGCTAATTGGATAGCTAACTACACTTTCCTTGATGATTCCCCAAGCATTGGATAGGCTATCAATGAAATTATTCACGGGATCTTCACCGAAATAACTTCTCTTTTCCACGACATCTCCATGCCTATTGATGATGAGATACGAGTATCCAATTGGGTCATGTTCAGCTATCACACTCCTATTCTCCTTAGGTTTTATCATAGTTTCAAAATCAAAAAATGCTAAGTATGCAGGCTGATAGGTGTAGGCAAAATTTTTAAATTTTACTTTTTCACCGTCACCTGGAAAGAGAAGAGTTTGAGTGAAGTCGCAGTGACACTCGTGATCGCTCAAACTGACAGACTTGGGAACTGAGCTGAAACATACTTTGCAAAACTGATGACCCTCTGGGGTGGGACTGCTTCTCGTCAATTTCCGGTGCAGCTTCTCCACGTCTTTAATGAGCGTCATATGTTTTCCACCTAGTAAAAGGAGTGAGACTACAGTTTTATACTTCCGCGAGCCTTTTCTTGATAATGTTAAATAGTATATCTCACCGCTTTTTGTCAGTGTATAAACGTCCAGAGACAGACAATTTAACCTTTCTAACTGACTCAAGTTCTCCCAAGTCACTGGACTGCCTACTTTTCCGCGCGTGACGTATTTCTCTCCGCCATGCCGTCTCCGTAATATTTTTGGAATTCTTTTCCAAGGTACACCTCGAGCATGAAGTCTGAAAGCCGCCAAACACTGAATAACACAGGATGAATGCCGGCCATCAGGATTGAAAATTTCATTCCCTCCTCGCACGCCTCTAGGATAAGCAACATAATCTCCTATGCCACTACATGCGACGTGCAAGCAATAGTTGATGAAAAAATTCTGTACTCTTGAAATGATAAAACCAGATCCTTCAGTCTCGCTGGTGAGGCTTTCCAGCCGACTGTTCAGCTGATGGATCCATAAATCAACAAGGTCAGGCACATCTTGATAGGTGATCAGTCGTGCTCTAAAAGCAATATGAATGACTCGATGTTCATCCTCGCCTAAGGTAGAGAATTTCACTAGTAACAGAGAAATGTGTGAAAATATTTTCAGGGTGGGGGGGAATGGCGAGCCGTGTGACGTGAAATATGATCTAATTTCCCGTATAAAGAACTCCCTGTATTCGGTAAGTAGACCGAGTGGATCTCTGCTTACATGATCAGGTATGTCATATTGATGTCTGGTGAAGCTCCTCATAAAATTTTCCCTCGAGTCAATTAACCGCGGCTCTTCCGGCATCCCGCGCTCGTCAAGGTCTGCATCCGCCGACTCTCCTGCCATGCTGCGCTCATCGTGGTCCGCCTCCGCTTGTGGCGTGTCTGGGAAGAAAAAATAGAAGTAGCAGCGACAGTTTATTATTATTATTATTATTATTATTATTATTATTATTATTATTATTATTGAATTGATATTTACCTTGTGTAGGTAGTGAAGGACTTGAAGTCTCGGAAGAATTGAATACGTTCCCCGATAATCCACTCGGTCCCGGCCGTGGCGAGTCTTAAAAAAAAAGAATATTAGTAGTGGCGGTGGCACCGTATTTATTGCTTTATTATTTGTAGTTTTTTTTTTTTCTCACCTCTTCCCCCGCCTCCGCGTGGGATGTCGCCTTGTGACGTCCGCCGACGTGGGCCTTCTACGCCGGCGTTCTGCTCAACCTCAATCGAGTGTGAGCCTGTACAGGAAGATGTGCTCAGAGCTCAAACTTGTAAAGATTGACAGTCATTTCATCTTTATTATTATACATTCCCGCCAAAATAAGTAATAATGCTTACCAGAAGAAGCAGGATTGCCAACTTCGCAGGTGTGTTCTGGCGGTGAATGTGGAAACAGAAGTCCACACCGCTCGCATAAATCACACTGGTCTTCCACACATGAGGGGCAGGATGGATTAGTGCGCCATCTCCCAAACACTTCACATAAAATCCGCGCCTCTGCTGTTCCACAGTGAACACCCATTTTCTTTTCTTTTTTTTCTATAACATTGTCAACACTTTGTCCCGGCCGCCATGCCGCGCGGGGAAACACTGAAGCTTCCCGCGCAGATGGTCGCGAGGCGCGTGCCTTGACTCGGAAGTAGGCAACACCTGCCTGTTTCATTATCCTCCACTCCACCCATTATCCCACCTTGATCGATTCTCTTCAAAATTTTACGTCCGAGACGCAAAGTTAACGTGGTCTTATATGTAACACGCAAGTAACACTGTTTTCCCCATCTTCAAACTGAATAGGTTTGCCTCTTTGATTAGCAATTTTGATGGCCACACTCTCTATAGTTGATGCAGAAAGTGGTTTATACGTAATTGAATTCGCACCTTTACTGGTGCTGTCGCCGGGGAGTGGTATGACGTCTAATATATTAACTAGTTGGTTGCCAAATCGCGAGGGGGAAATGATGTCGGTATAAACGTACATATAATCCGTCCCTGCATCAGCTCGCGGTACGTATTGAGCGAATAATTTTATGGGTGATGAGGAGGAAGCTTCGCTGGCGTCGGAAGATGAAATGCCGTCGCCAGATCTTTGAAAGTAGACGGTGTAGCGAAAATTTGGATTGAAACCCAGAATGTGAGCTATATGCGATGCAAATTTTATACTTATATCACTGTAAATACGATCGTCATTAGGAGGGACAATCGCGTTATTCACAACGACCCGCTCCAAGTCGCGGTCATAATAAATGATATCCGAGTAAGGGAAATAGATCTTAAAGGAGTCATTCAAGATTGCTTGAAGTTCTCTCACTATCTGTCCATTAATTGCCTTAGTTATGGCCGGTATGTTCTTATCGGTAAAATTGGAGATGATATTCCTTTCCGGTAGATAGGTATACATATTATATTCATACATATCAAAGTCTGACTGCTTAACCCGACCATAGAACGATATACTGGAATTTGGATCCCCTTCCGCAATGCAGTAGAAATATTTAGGGAATAAAATATTACACAGGCCGACTTCATAATCCCTGCCGGTGTCTAAATGAATGGGTAAGATTCTGTTTTCAAATTCTGTTGTTGTGTTGTTGGGAAATGACCTACCACCTGCAAGAGAAGATAGGTATACGTATATATCGTCACTATCTCTCAATGACATGTTTTTTAAACCCTGTCAACTAACAGACTGACTTTAAACTTTACCTTTTCATGACATATATACGTCGGCAGACTGGAGATTATGGCGGTACGGCGTGGATAGTCGCGACGACCTTGACCATAGGGGAATGTACTGAGATATCGGAGGGAGCACGTGTCGGCTATAATAATAATAATAATAGTAATAATAATAATAATAATAATAATAATAATAATAATAATAATAATAATAACAATAATAATAATAATAATGATAGTAATAAGACCGCCATCCGACATAAGTATTA
>NC_087169.1:895000-935000 GCF_035594125.1 Scylla paramamosain
AAGATCAAGAAAATATATTCATAATGTTATATCGTTTCTGTCTGAATTCTTATGTTATATATAGTTTTTTTTGCTTTTGTATTGCATTCTTAAAAAGAAATTCTAAGTAATAGAAATGTAATGAAAGCAATTGCATATTAAATTTTCTCGAATGGTATATTGCAGAGCTTAGCAGCATTTTTTTTTTTTCATTAATAGTATATTCGTTGTCTTATGTAACTGAAGGTCAAAGAAAAGAAAGAAAAAATATGCCATTTTATCCCAGATTGAGGAAAAAAATGCACGTTTTGTAATATTTTTGAAGCAAATTTATGTTATAAGTTTCATTCCATTAAATTTTCATCAATAACCTACATGTTCTTAATAAAAAAAAAAAAATCTAGAGAAAAAAATAACGACATTTTAACCTGAGCTCAAAGTAAACTATAGTTGTCTATTGATATTCTGAAAACATACTTATTAACTAATATTTATTCTGAGGAACATTTACCAGTAACTTTCTATTGTTATGAAACTTAAGATGAAAGAAAAGAGAAATGACAAAAAAAGAAGAAAAACGTCTACCCTAAACCCCTTAAAAAGTATACTTGTTTATTAATATTCTCAAAACAAGCCAGTCATTTATTGTTTATCCCGTGGAACATTTATCAGTAACCCTATCGTCATCAAAAGAGAGGCGACATTTCGTCACAAACTCAACAAAGCTCAAGGAAAGGCAAAGTCCACATTCCAGGTGAGAGGAGGGAGAGCAGAGAGGGAGAGCAGAGAGGGAGTGTAACGGCGCCTTTCAAAAAATTACCTGGGCTTGGGGATGTCATTTTCTCTTCCCTGTTAGTCTATCACGTACCTGACCTTGAACTTACGCCGCCCTTCACCTCCCTCCTCTCCTCCTGCCCGTTCCCTTCCACCTCTCCTTGTTAGATATTTCTGGTCTGCTGTCGTTAGTTCTTCTTTGTGTTCCTTTGTCTTTCTCTTCCTCCTCCTCCTCTCCCTAAAAGACATCTGGAGCGTGTTGACACAAGCTGAAGAGAAGCAAGAGTAGAAAGAAGATGAAGATGAGGAGGAGGAGGAGGAGGAGGAGGAGGAGGAGGAGGAGGAGGAGGAGGAGGAGGAGGAGGAGGAGGAGGAGAAGGAGGAGGAAATGAGATGCCTTTTTTTTCCCATATCTCTAATTTCCCCCCCTTCTCTCTCTCTCTCTCTCTCTCTCTCTCTCTCTCTCTCTCTCTCTCTCTCTCTCTCTCTCTCTCTCCCACACACATACAGGTAACCCAACTCTTGCTTTCCCTTCCCTTCCTCTACACTTTCTATCCCGGTGACTCAGTGTAGTGTACATACATATTTCCTATTTGTTCATTGGTCGGCTCAATAAACGGCAATGAAGCGTCCAAGTTTGTGTTAACGCGTCCATTGGTGGGTCGTTTGATGTGCGGGGGAATGGGACAATTCATACAGGCCTGGTAATTACAGGAGTTGTAATGATGATAGTAATAATAATAGTAATAGCAATAATGATAATGGTTGTTGTTTTTGTTGGTGGTAGTGGTGATGTGGTGGTGGGGGTGATGATATATCATTGGAAAAATACTATACACGTATGTACGACCTTGTTGCTACACACACACACACACACACACACACACACAATAGGAAGAAAATGTTCAGTTGAATGATATAACTTTTTTCCTAATCTTTTCTTCTCAGCCTCATTAATTTGTACGCACGCACGGCTCTCTATTCAATGAAGCAGTTTTCCTACCTATATTTCTAACAAGAGGGACATCTGTCGTCTTTTTCTCGTGGTAGATGTCACTGGCTATGGCTGCCCTCTGACGTGACTCTTGAGACTGCCTTCTTCCTCTCCCCTTCCACATTCCCCACTCCTGTCTCTCTCCCACACCCTCTGCTTCTCATATCTCCTACACCTCCATCGCTCCCCCCCGTCGTCTCTCTCTCTCTCTCTCTCTCTCTCTCTCTCTCTCTCTCTCTCTCTCTCTCTCTCTCTCTCTCTCTCTCTCATTCTCATTCTCACGGTGTTGTAGCTTTTATTCCTCCGCCCCCCTCTCTCTCCAGAAGCTAATCCGTAGATCAAGGAAATGATGAGCTCTCACCACCCTCGTCCTGCTCTGCGGATGATGTGTGTGTGTGTGTGTGTGTGTGTGTGTGTGTGTGTGTGTGGGACGTTGGAAGAGAAGAAAAAAAAAAAGAAGTAACATACAAATAAAGACAAACACTTGAGGCAGTAGAGCCACAGCAAGCCAGCGTGAGTGTACGGCATCGTGGCATTAAACAACGGAGTGAAGGACACTCGTACTTGACCAAAACACATTTCTCTATAACTGCTCTTCTTATATACATTGTAAGCAGATTACCAAGAACATTTTATCCTTCCACATAAATAAAAAAAATAAAAAAAGTGAACAGACACTACCACCACCACCACCACCACCACCACACGGGATGGGACTCACAAAGGGGATGGAAAGTCACTACCTCACCAAACCTTCCTTTTATGAAGAAAACAGTAATAATCATAATTGGTTTCATTATTGAAAAGAATCATCAAAGTATATATCGCGGCATCAAACACCGGACAGGCGGGATACCCCAGGTTCCCCACGCCTTTCAGAGCGTTGCAGCCGGTACCCTCTTCCCCTTCCGGCCCTCCCCTATGAATAACTAGATAAACTGGTAACATACCGAGAAAACAGAATGATAGTGGCTGCGTGAGCGAGCCCCAGCGTGCGGCGGAGGGCCAGCCACATCGACACTGTTGGCGTCTCTCGATGGACTCAGTGCTGTGTGAGTGAGTGCACGAAACTCAAAACAAACTCTAAAAACTAAGTGCTGTGGTGTCGCTGTTTTATTGCTTAAAAAGACACAGCAACATTCGTGACGTGCCTCCAGTAACCAGAGACGCAGAGTGCCTCACTCAGAAACACTCACAAACATCACGTTACTTTATTTCCCGCAACGGGTGAATTCTCCTGTAAATAGTGCTTTAATTGAACTCTCCCTCAAGCCTATTAATATAAAGCAAACTTAAATACAGTGTTCCTGCCGCTGGTACAACACAGCAACACAGCAGCGGAACATGCAGCGTTGTTCATCAGTTTTCTGTCCTTGACGTCTGCTATTACTTTCCGTGAACGTTTTTGTGTTTTGTGGTCTGATTCCATCAAATTATTGGACGGACTGACAGATCTGCCCTCAGCGCTCCACTGCAGTAGTAAAGAAAAGAAAAAAAGTGATATATGTACACAACATAAAGAAACAAAGGCACCGCAAGACTTCATACCATATATTTCCGGTCACCAGTAATTGCATCACTGGCGTATAAATGTAAACTGGAAAATGTGGTAGAAGTTATTCTTACACTTACATAATAATACAGAAGAAATAAATAAAATGTTTTAATCAGAATCTTACACACACACACACACACACACACACACACACACAGGTGTAATGGTGTGTTGTGTCGGTGATGGTGCAGCACGTGTGCCAGTCACTACACAACACAGGGGCGGGTTCCCACAGGCGGCTCCAGATCCGAGGACTGCCGACCGTTCTAAAGTTCTTGAATTTCCCCTACCACCATTTTCACTCCATGACTGATACTCCCATAACAGTCCACAGTACTTAACTTTATCTTATTATCGTTGTTAATATGAATATTCACATTAAAACAATAGCAGTAATTCTTATTGAACTTTTGGTGCGGCACGAACACAGTTAGGGAAATACTGTGTTCAAATATATCTTCTTTACTCTCTATAGCTATGGGGTTCCCATGGTTCAGTGGATAGAATGACGGTCTTTGGAACTTTAGATGCAGGGCGCCAGCGTTCGAATCCCTATAAATCATACAAAAAATAAAAGAACATAAAAGATGGCCTGATAAAAATGATTAGCATCATAATAAACAGTATTTTTCTTTAATTAACGCGAACATAAGATGAGGAAATAGACAAACTTTACAGTTAATTTGTTGGGTCCTCGTGGCTTAGTGGGTAGAGTGATGCATTACAAGTTTGGCGGGAGGGAAGCATGGGTTCGAACCCCCACTCGGAACTTGGTAAAAATTTCACAGAGCATCCACTCCAAAACCATGTAATGGGGCTGCCCAGGGGAGCAAGGAAGGTGTTCTGACCTCTCATGCTTCCACCACTTGGACCCCCCTGGCAACTACAAAGACCACCAAACTGACACACTCAGTCTGTTAAGGTCAGATTAGGAGAGCTTAGGATAGCTTAGGATAGGGTCAGTTCAGTGATCTATGTAACTGCCAGGGTCAGGAGCAAAGATCAGCAGAAACACTACCATCAGCAGATGGAAGAGGATGAAGCGGCAGCACTAACACCACCGAGGGAAAGATTAAAATTAAAAATATGTAATTACAATGAGAAAAATGAATTACAAGTAGAAAAATTGCAATTAAGAAAATAAGTGGCAACACTAACACCACCAGGGGAAGCATTAGAATTAGAACAAGTAGACTTAGGAAAATGTATTACAATAAAAAAAAAATGAATCACAATTAAAAATATATTACAATTAAAAGAATAAAACTGAAGAAAATTAGAATTAGAATAATTAGAATTAGAATAATTAGAATTTTCTAGAATAATTAGAATTAGAAACAGAAGAATTATAATTTTAATTAGAAGGATAAGAAAAATTTGATTTAAAGAATTATAATTACAATTAGAAGAATTAAAATAAGAATTAGAATTAGAATAATTAGAACTGGAATCAAAAGAATTAAAGAATTAGAAACTACAACAGCATCAGAGCGGAAGCAGTATTTAATGTATTTCTGGTGATCTGGCAGTCAAAAATTATAGGATAAGTGTCTTGAAACCTTCCTCTTGAAAGAGTTCAAGTCATAGGAAGGTGGAAATACAGACACAGGCAGGGAGTTCCAGGGTTTACCAGAGAACGAAATGAATGATTGAGAATACTGGATAACTATTGCATTAGAGAGGTGGACAGAATAAGGGTGTGAGAAAGCAGAAAGTCTTGTGCAGCGAGGCCGCGGGAAGAGGGAAGGCATGCAGTTAGCAAGATCAGAAGAGCAGTTGGCATGAAAATAGCGGTAGAAGATAGCAAAAGATGTAACAATGCGGCGATGAGAAAGAGACTAAAGACAGTCAGTTAGAAGAGAGGAGTTGATAAGACGAACAGCTTTTGATACCACCCTGTCTAAAAAGAGCGGTATGAGTGGAACTCCTCCTCCTCCCAGTACATGTAAAGCGTACTCCATATATGGGCGAATAAGGACGGATTCAGAGTTAGCAGCTGGGGGTCGTGACAAAAACTGGCGGAGACGTCTCAGAACACCTAACTGTCTTCATAGAAGCTGTTTTAGCTAGAGATGAGACGTGAAGTTTCCAGTTTAGATTATAAGTAAAGGACAGACCGAGGATGTTCAGCGTAGAAGAAGGGGACAGTTGAGCATCAATGAAGAAGAGGGGATAATTGTCTGGTAGGTTGTGTCGAGTTGATAGATGGAGGAATTGAGTTTTTGAGACATTGAACAATACTTAATTTGCTCTGACCCAATCAGAAATATTAGAGAGATCAGAAGTCAGGCGTTCTGTGACTTTCCTACGCGAACTGTTTACTTCCTGAAGGGTTGGACGTCTATGAAAAGACGTGGAAAAGTGCATTGTGGTATCATCAGCGTAGGAGTGGATAGGACAAGAAGCTTGGTTCATACCATTGATGAATAATAAGAAGAGAATGAGTGACAGGACAGAATCCTGAGGAAGACCACTGTTAAGAGATTTAGGAGAAGAACAGTGACCGTTTACCACAGCAGTAATAGAACTTTCAGAAAGGAAACCTGAGATGAAGTTACAGAGAGAAGGATAGAAGCCGTAGGAGGGTAGTTTGGAAATCAAAGCTTTGTGCCATACTCTATCAAAAGCTTTTGATATGTCCAAGGCAACAGCAAAAGTTTCACCAAGATCTCCAAAAAGGATGACCAAGACTCAGTAAGGAAAGCCAGAAGATCATCAGAGCTGCCTTGACGGAACACATACTGGCGATAATATAGAAGGTTGTGAAGTGATAGATGTTTAAGAATCTTCCTGTTGAGAACAGATTAAAAATCTAGATAATCAGGGAATTAAAGCAATAAGACGTTAGTTTGAGGGATTACAACGGTCACCCTTTTTAAGAACAGGCTGAATGTAGGTAAGCTTCCAGCAAGAAGGAAAGGAAGATGTTGACAGAGAGAGTTGAAAGAATTTGACTAGGCGAGGTACAAGCACGGATGCACAGTTTCAGAGAACAATAGGAGGGACCCCATCAGGTCCATAAGCCTTCCGAGGGTTTAGGCCAGCAAGGGCATGGAAAACATCATTGCAAAGGATTTTAATAGGTAGCATAAAGTAGTCAGAGGGTGGAGGAGAGGGAGGAACAAGCCCAGAATCGTCCAAGGTAGAGTTTTTAGCAAAGGTTTGAGCGAAGAGTTCAGCTTTAGAGATAGATGAGATGGCAGTGGGAAAGATGAAAAAGCAAAGTTATTGGAGATGTTTTTGGCTAGGTGGCAGAAGTCATGAGGGGAGTTAGATCTTGAAAGATTTTGAAACTTTCTATTGATGGAGGAGTTTTTTGGTTAATTGGAGAAGAGAGTTAGCATGGTTCCAGGGAGAAATATAAAGTGCATGAGATTCAGGTGATGGAAGTCTCAAGTACCTTTGAGTACTGTTTAATTTCATTTGAACATGTGAGCCAGTGAGCCAGATATTTCTGGCAATTCACAATTTCAACACAATTTCAATTCACAATTACAACTAACGACTGCTGTCGTTAGTTGTAATTTTAGCCTTACTGTGAAAAACAATGCACTTCGATTTAGAGGCATCATGGCCACTCCATCCTTAAGTTTCTTAATATACACTTTTAATGATTGAAGCGAGGTTTTCATATCAAACTTCTCTTTTTCATTGCATGTAACTTTCAGTTTATTTAAAAGCCATTCCTCATCTTTATCTGTTGTACAATCACTGTTACCACCATTCATTAATCTCTTACTAAACACTTCAATAACATTATTAATATAATTTTCACCGTCAATAACACCAGACCACTTTGTTTTATCAGACTGTTGCTTAACCTTTCAAAAATTCTTTCATATTCTTGTTTCCAATTTTTTTCTTGAATTGCGACAGATCTTTCTTCCGTTTCATTTTTCTCACACAAAGACAAAGCCTCTTTGAACACTTTCCCACTCATATTAATTTTCCGACATTCATCAGAGTTTCTATTTCTTCCAGTAATTAGCCATTATTGATAATCGTCCCGTGATTTAGCATACAAATGTTTGACTCGTCTATTCCATCCTGGTATTACACTGAACTTGTTCCTGTCAATAACCTGCTGTGCATAATGACTAGAAGAGTACAAAACATTACCACCAATTATCATATCAATCTCCTCAATTTGTGCAAGGTGGTCAGCTTTCTGGCAACCAACACTACACCATCTAGGTGCCTCGCAGGGCATAATGCCTTGTGTATTACCAATAATATTTTAAAATGCATCTGGAAAATCACTTTTTTTTTCCCCATTGGATAAAACACTTATTTCCATGTTCAATTATAATAGTGCTACAGACATTGTTAGACACCCAAGTGAACGTTTGCCGCCATTGGTAAATGATCAGATCCGACAAGTTGATACAGAGCCTTAACATGGTTGACACAGACATCCTTTGAGCTTCCTCCTACAATATGGTCTAACCACTTACAGCAGCAGTTACTGTAAGGTATAAAAATCAAAGTGTTACCGTCCATCACGTTAAAATCCAGACAACACAAACAATTTCTCTCACAAAAGGTCACCAAGTTGTTCCAGGCTCTGCTTATAAAAGGATCTGCATCAAAACCACCTAAAATAAAAATTAAATTAAAATCATGATTGATTAAAACACTTGAAATGTTCCAAGGCAAACCACCTGTGAAGATATTCTTCAAGTGTCTTCCTTTCCCATGTTACACTCCTCATATATACATTTATTATAACAATGTTCAAATAACCCACTGGTAATTGCAAAGCAATATAATTTTTCTCATACAGAAACACCTTTACCTTAAAGGTCAAATCTTTCTTCCATATACAGGCCAGTCCACCTTCACACCTCCCTACATTGGATACAAGAGCCTTTCCAGAGTAGGCAGCTTGCACACTTACACCCTCATATTTCTCACTGACAAAATCTGTCACCAAGTCTGTCCTCTAAAACAAAAGTCTCTTGTAGAAAAATAAATTCATACTGAAAACCAGTTAAAGTGCGAATGACATCAATATTCTTCTTTAAAGAACAACAATTATATGTGCAAACTTTAACATCCATATCGAAAAACAAAAAACGATATATATATATATATATATATATATATATATATATATATATATATATATATATATATATATATATATATATATATATATATATATATATATATATATATATATATATATATATATATATATATATATATATATATATATATATATATATATATATATATATATATATATATATATATATATATATATATATATATATATATATATCGTTTTTCGATATGATAATGATATGATAATATTATATATATATATATATATATATATATATATATATATATATATATATATATATATATATATATATATATATATATATATATATATATATATATATATATATATATATATATATATATATATATATATATATATATATATATATATATATATATATATATATATATATATATATATATATATATATATATATATATATATATATCGTTTTTCGTTTTTCGATATGGATGTTAAAGTTTGCTCATAAAATTGTTGTTCTTTAGCTGAAGTCAATACATGAAAATAGCTGGACGAAAATAGTCAAACTGACATCGTCTTTCGACACAAGACCCGAATAACATGAATCAATCAGCACAGGTCCCACAGTGACAAACACATGGACACCAGCCACTTCACCAAACTACATACACCTAATAACTACATACAAATGATGCACCGTCTCACCACAGGTATGGAACTGACGCAAAATTCTCCACCGGGACCCCCGCCATGTTTAATTTATCTCACCCTCTCATCGCTGGAATAATCACTAATACCTATACAAATTAACCCTGCTACTGACCCAAACCTGAATACCGTTGCATAAAGAGTCAAAAGAGATATTTGACACAAAATACAGATCCTGGACACACCTCTGACACGTCTGCACGCTGCCTAAGCTGGGCTCCTCTGAGACCCGGAAACAACAACGATACGTTGTCAGTCACTGCCTGTGTCCGGCTAAAGTAACACAACCCTACAATCCTATTAAACATTAAACATAAACATGTACGAACATTTATGCACTTAATTCCCAAATTTCCCTGCCTAATGCATTTCATGTAATTCAATAGTCCAACATAATTACCAACATAGACGAAGTTATAACTAAAACACCACAGTACAACCCATAAATAAACCACGCCAAGGTGGTTCACTTATTCAGTGATACTTACATATTACATATCACATATTGCATACAACACAGACCTTACATAGAAATAAATTTCTAATATATTGTGATTTTTACTATAATCACAATACATATATGCACTACATTTTTTTCATACTTGGAGGAGACCAGCCGAGGCCACAAAAACCGGAAAATGTCCGTTTATGTTCTGCTGTCATAGAAATAACGCTAACACTGAAACTCAAGTTTAATAACGATTTCTCAATGTAAAGTCATAGGTGAAAATAAAAAAAAAGAAACAGGTTCCATAGTTACCTATTAAAAGATATGAATAAGTGAGGGTACTGGTTAACTCCTGCATTCGCTGCATTTGCATTAAGTTTAGGGTATAACTTTCAAAGTAACCACTCTGACTATAAAACGCGCAATCGAATACTTCAGGGATTTAAGTGCCAATAGCTACAATTTAGCTTACAAGTCTTACTCAAATTACCATATTACCATTACCTATTATCCAATGGTTAATATCATGACGTCAGTAATCTTCATTATTATCGCTATTCTCGTTGTAATCATTCTCATATGCACTTGATCTGCATCCTGTGCAAAACAAGTCACGTCACCAATTGTGAAGGGATGTCACCACCAAGTAAACAAATCTATCAAAAAGGTTGCTGATCTCATTACCATCGCTACCGTTACATGACATCCGTACAGAGGCGGTGTTCACTTCCTTGCTAATGAAACACGAGGCCAAACAGCAGAGGTCACTGGCTGATCTGTCATCCCTGTCAGCCCACCCGGTGACCCGCGCTGACCTTTCTCAATCCATGGTAGATCCCCACGCTAAATGTAGTTGTTATAGTTCAAGTAATGTGGGCGTATGCACACACACACACACACACACACACACACACACACACACACACACACACACACACACACACACACGGATGTGAAAAAAAATGTGCATAAAATTTTCTGAACTCATTTCAAACTTTTATTTTCTGGCAAAACCAAGCAAGTCAGGGACAAAACTTTTCTAATAAACTTAGTCTTCCGGGGCAGGTTGGGCTGGGACCTCACCAGACTCCTAAAGCAGTACTTCGCTGCCAATTTAAAAAAGGCGGAGTGGGAACAATAGCAGAAATATATGTTCTTTGAATTACGCTACAACAATTATTCAGAGGTGAGTGACCGAACGCTTCCATAACATAGCAAGTCATCACAAGACAGGCGGGTATGTGAGACTGTCTCGTGGATTTTTTTGATAGCATCAGAAAACGTCGTGTAATATTAAAGTGTAACTTCAGGAGTACATTTGCACACTAAACTAGCTTACATTTAGGGAATGTGCTACATTCAAGTCAGACTACACACACACACACACACACACACACAGTTGGTAGCGCAGTGGTTGGTACGCCTGATTCATACTCGGGAGGACTCAGGTTCGAATTCTGGGTAAGGTCAGAAGTCTTTGGGTGGACTTCTTTGCAGTGTAGCCACTGCTCACCTGGCAGTGATTAGGTACCTGGTGTAAATCGGAATTAGTGACCCGCAGCTAGGTAGGATAAACAAACTCTGAATAGAAAAATACACAGGGGTGACCTGACTATCCTGTGCCTAGTCTACCAGGCTGACCGGCGCCATCTGGCACCCAAAGTATCAACTTGTAACATACTTCCTTAAGGTTAAATGTGTATGTATATTACTGTATAAGTACGCAATATGTGGACTTTCAGCTATAAGGCTGCAAGATTAATAAACCGGATATTATTATTATCAATTATAATTATCATTATTATTTATAATTATTACTATTATTACACACACACACTCCCGAACTCATGCCATGTTTCTCCCTATTTAAAGACCATAAGAACATAAGGAAAGCTGCAAGAAGCTAGTAGACCTATACGTGACACCCTCTGCAAGACAACAAGAAAAAAAAAAAAAAAACATACCATCTATAGCCAGTTTGTAGCCACTTATTCTTATCAACTATACAATGGATTTGAAATACTCTCAATGCTGACGATACGAAATTTCTGTGCCAAAAGTCCTTCACAGGCACCAGCGCGCCCTGCATCACTCCGCCTCACGCACCACCCCAGCAAAGACTGGCCAGGGTCACCACTCACCACTGCCACGCACCATTTCTCATCCTCGCTGGTCTGTTGCTCGTACATACCACCAATATATTATTTTCTTCGATCAACAACTTAAATTTCTATGATTTAGGAGCATCTTCTTGTAGCTATCTCATCATATGATTACTTAGTGCAGCGCAAGGTGGCTTTAGTACCAGGTGGATATCACATAAACCATCTTTATCTAGTTGGTGAAGCTTATCGTGATGGCAAACCTTACTGAATGCGCACATGCCTCGTCAGACTTAGTAATCTAGTTTAGTCACTGCTATCCGTTTTCAACATAAACACATCCAGGCTTATAAACAACTGGTGCCCATAGTCTACTGTTGCAGAACAGAGAATATCATAGTCAGGTCCTAATTTCTAGTCCATCTTGATCAACCAGGAGAGAAGGGAGGAAGGGATGAGGGTGGATGGTCATTTCAGGGTTAACAAAGCGTCAGTAGCTCCAACTAGCTCGTTGTGCGGTCTCCAATCCTCAAAAATATTCGCTTCATATCTTGTTTCCTTCGCACAACTTTTCATTATTTTAAGGCAAGAATTCAAATATGTTAAAACTAGTGGTGTATCTGCAAATTATACACAGGCATCTGTAAAACAAGGGTGAAATTATCATTATCGTACGTTACTGTAACGAGACAGATATGAAGCACTTAACATAAAAGGAAACGATTCTTGTGTGTGTGTGTGTGTGTGTGTGTGTGTGTGTGTGTGAGAGAGAGAGGATTATCCACCCTCGTTGCATGTTAGCAATGAAATACTCATTTGTAACATGTCATATATACTTCATATTTGTCAAGATATTGTAACATTGTAAACAGTAAAGGTTTAGCAGAAAATGAATTCATCCGATATTAAAATTGTGGCATGAATTTAACTGACTCTTACAATATTCCCTCCACTCTCCAGTGTCCACACACACACATACACACACACACACACACACACACACAAAGTTGAGGATTACAGACTTAATTTACTTCAAAACAGTATACCGACCAATACTGATCTAAAATCCAAGCAAAGTAAAATATCCCGGACAGAGCCTCTTCACAAGGGAATGTAAAAAAAAAAAAAAAAAAAAATCGGAAGAGAGAGGCTGCCGAAGGTTTAGTGAGGCGGTACAAAAGATCTGAGACGCTCTCCAAACACTCCAATTAGAGGCGATGGAAGGGCGATCAGTGTTGGTGGCAAGTGTGATGCCGGGGAGCAAGTATATCCTTAATTAACACGGTCGGAATATCACACGCACGAAAGAAGATTTTTATCAAAAGTTTTAATTTGTTCTGTTATTTCCAAAAGATCTCCAGTTTCAGTTTTCTCTTTTATTTCGGAAATCAATCTGCACATTATAAGTTTCAAATGTGAGCCACAAAATTAATTTACCCGTCGTGCACTGAATAAGATGGAGGCAAATATTGCGATGCCGCGACACACAACCCTTTCAATTTTACCTTTTTGACAGCCGAATGTGTCGCTTTTTTTTTCTTTGCATTTGCTGGTCTTCTTCAAACACACATATAAAATAGTAACAACAACAACAACAATAACACTGTTACTGTTACTGCACACTTTTCTATCCACAATATAATGAAAAAAAAAAAAAACATTGGAAGGGCAGCATTTCGATTACAACGTGAAGGAAACTCCATCAGCCGCCACAGCACCTCACGCATAAGTAACCCTTGCCGTGAAGACCAGCGGGCCATAACACAATTAGCTCACTGATGACTCTCACTAGACAATGACAAATGATCTGAGAGTATTAACAGTTCTCTTCATTTAATTAATTGATGAGAATGATCCAGACAGCTGCCTAGACCTTCGACCAAGTGCACACTGCCCTAACGTTATTCTTTACTCGCCTAAGAATCAGCGTCTCATTTTTTACTTATACTCGTGTATTCCTTATTATTATATTCTGGCTAGGAAAAATGTACAATGTAGGAAATAAAGCAGAGAGTTATCTTTTTGGGTCTTTTTTTTTATCTTTTTTATGTAGGAGGGGCACCGGCCAAGGGTGACACATCTGCAATAAATATAAAAGGCCCACCAAGGTGCCGGTCCCCGAACAGAGTCGAAAGCGGTAGTCAAAAATTACAGGATAAGTGTCTTGAAGCCTCCCTCTTGAAAGAGTTCAAGTCATAGGAAGGTGGAAATACAGAAGTAGGCAGGGAGTTCCTGAGTTTACCAGAGAAAGGGATGAATGATTGAAATAGTGGTTAATTCTTGTATTAGAGAGGTGGACAGAATAGTGGTGAGAGAAAGAAGAAAGTCTTGTGCAGTGAGGCCGCGGGAAGAGGGGAAGCATGCAGTTAGCAAGATCAGAAGAGCAGTTGGCATGAAAATAGCGGTAGAAGACAGCTAGAGATGCAACATTGCGGCGACGAGAGAGAAGCTGAAGACAGTCAGTTAGAGGAATTGCTAAGATGAAAAGCTTTTGATTCCATCCTGTCTAAAATAGTGGTACGAGAGGAAGCCCCCCACCCAACAATATATGTAAAGCATATTTCATACATGAACGGATAAGGCCTCTGTACAGAGTTAGCAGCTGGGGAGGTGAGAAGAACTGGCGGGGATATCTCAGAACACCTAACTTCATAGAAGCTCTTTTACCTAGAGATGAGATGTGAAGTTTCCAGTTCAGATTATAAGTAAAGGACAGACTGAGGATGTTCAGTGTAGAAGAGGGAGACAGTTGAGTGTCATTGAAGAAGAGGGGATAGTTGTCTGGAAGGTTGTGTCGAGTTGATAGATGGAGGAATTGAGTTTTTGAGGCATTGAACAATACTAAGTTTGCTCTGCCCCAATCAGAAATATTAGAGATATCAGAAGTCAGGCGTTCTGTGGCTTCCCTGCGAGAATCATTTACTTCTTGAAGTAGTAGTAGTAGTAGTAGTAGTAGTAGTAGTAGTAGTAGTAGTAGTAGTAGTAGTAGTAGTAGTAGTAGTAGTAGCAGTAGTAGTAGTAGTAGCAGAAGCAGAAGCAGCAGCAGCAGCAGCAGCAGCAACAGCAGCAGCAGCAGCAGCAGCATTAGTAATAGTAGTAGTAGAAGTACTACTACTACTACTAATACTACTACTACTAGTAGTAGCAGTAGTAGTAGTAGCATTAGTAGTAGTAGTAGTAGTAGTAGTAGTAGTAGTAGTAGTAGTAGTAGTAGTAGTAGTAGTAGTAGTAGTTGTTGTTGTTGTTGTTGTTGTTGTTGTTGTTGTTGTTGTTGTTGTTGTAGGTAGTAGTAGCAGTAGTGGTAGTAGTAGTAGTAGTAGTAGTAGTAGTAGTAGTAGTTGTTGTTGTTGTAGTAGTAGTAGTAGTAGTAGTAGTAGTAGTAGTAGTAGTCTATCAACTATGAGTAAAGCAATATATAAATAAAACAAAGGCATCTCTTTCCTAAATACATACTTAATCATGTAATGATGTCCAAACGCACCTGAGCCCAGATTGCCTACACACCCACTTAAAGAAAGGAAGAAAAGGACAAATATAGATAAGAAGTCATAATACCGATAGGAGAGCACAAGTGTAGCTCAGGTCTTGTATACGACAATTAGGTAAATACACACACACACACACACACACACACACACACACACACACACACACACACACACACATCCCACTGATAAAAAGGAATTTCAAAGGATGTAGGAAAACGAGATAAAAATCAAAGTATTTCCATTCTGAATAGCTATGAATGTTGCTCTAGTGTTCTCTCTTACGTAGGATTTTATAGTGAACTGTAAGCTGCGTTACATTTCTTTTTTAACATGATACCGTTCGCGCTTATTTTTAGAGTACGATTAAGGGAGAAAAGTATATGATAGTTGTGCAGCAGCAGGAACAGCAGCAGTAGTAGTCGTAGTCGTAGTAGTAGTAGTAGTAGTAGTAGTAGTAGTAGTAGTAGCAGTAGTAGTAGTAGTACATAAGAACATATGAACATAAAGAATAAGGGAAGCTGCAAGAAGCCAACAAGCCAGCACGTAACAGTCACCCTATGAAACATACATACAGTATCTACTTATTTTCGTGTATGATCACTATCCATACATTCCTATAATTTTCTGAAGCTTAGTACCAACAGTTTGATTAATGAGCCCATTCCACTCATCTACCACTCTATTTCAGAACTATTTCCTTCCTCTCGTTTTCTTAAACCTAACTTATTTTCAAGTTTGAATCCGTTATTTCTTGTTCGTAGTAGTAGTAGTAGTAGTAGTAGTAGTAGTAGTAGTAGTAGTAGTAGTCATAGTAGTAGTAGTAGCTACGGTAATAACACTCATGAAAATTATAACTACTAATATGAATAATAATGACATTAAACACTCACGTGTAATGTGCTGCACTGAAATTTTTATCCAAGTGCAGCTTTGTATGCATGGACTGTGGAGGGTTTTAATGACTATAACGGCTAAACTGCGTATCGAGTGACATTATATACGAATATTGAACGTGCTTTATCAGGAATTATGAAATTACGGAAAACTTTACACAGATCGCATTGGCTCATTATAGACTGACTGTAAACTGAAGGTAATGTTAAAAAAAAAAAATTAATGAATAGATGAATAAACAAATAAATAAATAAATAAATAACAAATAGATAAATAAACAAATAAACAGATGAATGAATAAACTAGGAATGTGACAGACCATAAGAATTTATTTATTTATTTATTTATCTATTTTCCACTATGGAGGCTTATCTCAACTTTCCTTTGTTGCTTTTCATGTGTGTACAAGAAAGGCAATTTTCCCTCATTAGCCGCGAGGTTCATGGTACAAATACTGCTTTGTTTGGTAATCATTAAGCACATTGTTACAAACTCTTCATTATTATCGTCACCATCTTTAAATAACAGCTTATGAGGAAAACAACAAACAAAAGACAATGTTATGATGGAATGTGGAAAAAAAATAATAGGCAGACATTTCTGAAATTAATTTAGCTTCCCTATTGAAACCATTTTTTACTTAGCTTTGTTAATGAACGACAATGACTCTTTTATTTTATCTATTAATTTATTTATTTTTCTATTAACTAACCTCTTACACACGCGGAAACATAATCTCGTACTGCATCTCACATATTAATATCAAACCATGAAAAAAATCTAGAGGTATACGCCACATTCTCACAAGAAGGAGCAAGCACCCACCAGCCACACGAGCCACGCCACAATGCACGGGCGCCTTGAGACACCCCCCCCCCCATCCAGGGGCGGCCAGGCGCTCACAGGCGGCAAATTCCGTTTTCTGTGACGCGGAATACCCTGAGTATGCAGCAATTTTTAGCCTCCAGTGTCCAGGAAATTGACCTTTACACACACTGTTGCTCCCTCGTCGCCATGAAAACTCTCGCAAATGGGTTATATCTTCCACTTGTGATGTCAGTCCCGGGCTGGTGTGAGGGGGAAGAAGGGCCAGCGAGCAGCAACGGTGGAGAGAAATGGTGAGAACACAAATAGCCTCTGCAGGGAGCCAGGAATGGCCGCCTTGACATGTTGTGGCTGATTTGAGAGAATGGCACCGCGGGAGGGGACTTGGCAACGCTGAGGGGAAGCGAGACACTGGGCCGCAAAGGTTAACGATTTTGAAGCTACAAAGATTCTCCTTAAATTGTTCCACTTTTTCGCAGCACACAGTGGCGGTGTCACTGGCTGGATTAAAGTGTCAGGAAAAGGTAGCAGGGAGGGTGGATATCCTAGCATCTGAAGGGAGGTGGAGACGAAGAAGAGGGAGTGTGTGCTCTGAGAGTTGGTGAAAGATAAAGTAAAATGTTTGTGCTTTGTGGACGACGAAAAGAGAGACGAAAAGAAAACGATCACAGGACGAAACTAAGGAAAGGAAAGGGGTAAAGGAAGAGAAAGTGCCATGAAAATGTAAAGGGGATACCTGATTTTTTTTTTTTTTTTTTTTTTTTTTTTTTTTGTGTGTGTGTGTGTGTGTGTGTGTGTGTGTGTGTTCAGTAATGACGCAGCAGCATGGAGATGATGCCCCTTCGATCTTGTGTTCCGAGTTCGTGATGAGTTCGCTTCCCGGCTTAAATCCGCGCCCTTAAAGAGCAAACTATTCAAATTATGCAGTCAAGTATAACAGGAGGAAAGGCAGCAGTAGTAACAGCGCCAGTAACCTTGATGCGGAGAAATCTCTCTCTCTCTCTCTCTCTCTCTCTCTCTCTCTCTCTCTCTCTCTCTCTCTCTCTCTCTCTCTCTCTCTCTCCACCAGAATATACAGCTTAACCTTTAGATATCCACGTTATCCGGGGAAGCTGGTATCATGGCTGGTACCAGCTTGAACTTACTAGGCGGCTAAGTAGCTTTGCTTGTGGTAGAGGTCAATATAAATGGTGCAGCATCGCATCTCAAAATATAAAACACGTAAGGCGGTGTGAAGAGTGTGGAAAGATACACTGCCCTTAGGTGTTGTCGCTTGCAGTAACTCACAGATGCCTACACGAGCACGCGAGAGGGAGGCTCATCGACCTGCAATCCCAGTAATTTCCCTGAAGAGGCGGTCATATCTCCTTCCACCAACATCTATCAGGATTTCTTGATACATTAATGCCTCAGGGTGTACTCTTAAGGTAGAATCACTGCCACATATTTCATAACTGAATGTCATGAATTATCTATGAAGCAAGATACTTCCGGAACTAATTACAAGTGGACCTTTTGTAAATACTATTGAGGAGGAAGGTGACAACAGACAAAACAGAGGGAGGTTTTACATCATCCCAGTGCAAAATGTGCAATGTGTGCCCACATCTGTGAATCACTGCAGGGCATGTTGTGTCTCTGCCCGATCATAACATTGGTTCTCCACTCTTCAGACACGGGGACAAATATAAAATACTTAATCACATAATCGCAAATTAGTGTGTGTGTGTGTGTGTGTGTGTGTGTGTGTGTGTGTGTGTGTGTGTGTGTGTGTGTGTGTGTGTGTGTGTGTGTGTATACATGTGTGCGTGTTCGTGACACAATTGTTGTTGCATTTCGGGAACCATGGACTGGGTAGGGATTTTTTTTCTTTTTTTTTTTCTTTCTGCAAAGTTTAATTACTTTTTATCAGCATCCTTTACTTGCAAAAAAAAAAAAAAAACATACATCATGATCTTTTAAGATGTGGTGAGTAATTTTACAATGAAAAAAAAAAAAAAAGTTTAATCTAGACATGAGCAGCACACCATGTCCATCTGGGTGTTGGTGGTGGCGGTGGTGATGCATGTCACTCCTGTCATGAAAAGCCTGCAAGGCGTCTGTCGCGGAAAAAAAAAAAAAAATAAAAAACTCTAGGAGTCGACAGCGAATGAGATGGAGAGATGGATCTGCGACAAACTAGAGAGAGTGGGCGCAACAGACGGTGGTGGGGAGAGAAGCAACTGAGAATATTCATTCATGGAGCCAAACTTTGACACTAGGGAGACAGCAGAGGAGAAGAGGTGATACATGTGAGCTGTTACACGTTGCAGTGTATCCGTTTATCAAGAGGAAAAGCGTTGGTGAAAGTGAGAAAGATGCACATGTGAAAATTCTTAAAATTCTCAGGGGAAATTACCGCTGCATAATGATGCCAAACACTTACAATATAAACACACCAAAAGCTTCAGCCTCGTATGTTTCTTCTCGCCGGATGTTTAATGTAACAGCGTATCTTTGAAGTTCTGGATGATCCCAAAGGTGTGTGTGTGTGTGTGTGTGTGTGTGTGTGTGTGTGTGTGTGTGTGTGTGTGTGTGTGTGTGTGTGTGTGTGTGTGTGTGTGTGTTTACACAGGAAAATATTAATAATAAAGCAAATTTCAGCGCAAGAAAGAAAACAATGGTGAGGGGAACGGTAGGATAACAACTATATGAGGAGGGAGTGAGAACACCTCTCTATGAAGCTATGAGAGCTATGAAGCTGTGAGAGCTAGGGAGAAAAGAGGAATGTGGGGAGTCACGACCCTGGATAGATGTTGGCTGATGACGGAGGAGGAGGAGGAAGGGAGAGCTTAACTGTGGGTGCTATAATGCTAAAATCAAGAGAGAGGGAGGAAGAGAGAGAGAGAGAGAGAGAGAGAGAGAGAGAGAGAGAGAGAGAGAGAGAGAGAGAGAGAGAGAGAGAGAGAGAGAGAGAGAGAGAGAGAGAGAGAGAGAGAGAGAGAGAGAGAGAGAGAGAGAGAGAGAGAGAGAGAGAGAGAGAGAGAGAGAGAGAGAGAGAGAGAGAGAGAGAGAGAGAGAGAGAGAGAGAGAGAGAGAGAGAGAGAGAGTGTGTGTCTCCTTCAGCACCATACGACAGACTTGCTGGAAACCTAAACGGAAAAAAAAAAGAGGCTGTGGGCTCAAGGAGTTGATTAGACTGGCTAGAACAAAAATGAATTAGCGAGTGATTTATGGCGGGGACCCAGGTGGCCGCTCCCTCAAGAGTAGTGTGCAGAGGTGTGTGGGGGGGGGGTGAGGTGGCTACAGGATACAGAATCCGGTAAGCCACTGTAAGGAAATGATGCAGTGTGTGGGTGATGGGGAGAGTGAAGGGAGATGATAACTGTCTGTAAGCCATCTATTCTTCATCATGTTATCTATCACTCATTCAGTCCATCATATCCTATTTATCAATCAATCAGTCAATCAGCCTATCTATCTATCTATCTATCTATCTATCTATCTAACCGTCTGCCTGTCTGTCTCAAAAGGTTGTGTCTCAAGGAGTTCTCGTCCTCCTCCTCTTCTCTTCATCGTGGCAAACTGTCAGGAAACAGGGAAACGTTTCAGTGCCTCAAATTATTTCTTTCATGATAGAATTCCTTATAATATACACATATTATTGAATTTTATCGCATTAGAAGCAAGTGTGCCCTTCTGAGAAATAAATCAACAATAATCATAATCATTACGTCACTGCTCTGTACAGACTTACTAAATTATAAAGACTTGCGGTGTAAAAACAATGAAAAGACTATCCAGCTTCCTCAGACGCTGCATGAATGCTGCAGATGAAACACAACTTTCCACTGAATCTGCTTTGCAAGTCTTGTTAACGAATACTGAAATTGCTTCTGCAGGTGTAATGAAACAAGAGGAAGACTGACAAAGGTAAATGGGAAAGAGGAGAAATAATAGTCAAGTGAATTATGAAGGAAAATGAAAAGTAGGAAGAGGAGAAGGAGAGCCTATGAAACGTACAAAATAGCTCGTGTCTGTAAAATATGTTTACCAACAACCAGCTGGTCTGTTGAGCCTATTACATGGCCTATATACTGCTCACAATTAATGGCTACATATCAAACACATTACCCATCATGCAGACACCAGACTCCGCGCTACTGTGTGAAGACACCCGCGTTCGAAAAATATATAATAAGGAACTTAACTATATGTGTATTCCTTGTTCCCCAAAATACGAAGAGCAAAGCAGAGGTAACGTTTGCGATCAATTTGTTACGAAGAGTGAGATCTGACAAAGCAAAGTTACTCACTCGCCTAGAACACTGAATTTGGAATACCACAACTTTCCTTGTACCTAACCAGTGAGTAGCTTCTGAATGCCCGGCCACGGAAACATTACTGACTACAACGTGCACGAGATGGTAATTAATCTGGTGGTGCTTGCTAACTAATGAATTTTCAACAGTTTTACTTTGGCGGCAGTTACATACAGAGCAACTCAACTCAAGTCAAGGTCGCCAGGAGCATGATTCGACGTAACGATTTTCCAGAACAACTACCTGAAATACAGACGCAATTAAACCTGACTTGTGCCGCAGTGGATGTTACATGAGGCAGCAGCAGCAGCAGGAAGAGGAGGATAAACGGGCGGGACGCAGACCCAGAGTTTGTTGGACGGAATGAGGAAGAGGCGGCGATGGTAACTTGAAAGGGAAAGGAAGCACGGAGCGGAGGGACAAGGGAGAGTATTTAGGAGGAAGGAAATGGGGCAAAAAGTTTAAAGGTGAAGAGAAAAAAAAAAAAGAAAAAAAAAAGCGGCACAGGGAAAAGGGGACGGGTGGTTAGACGAGCTGGGATGGTGAGACGTTGGGGAGAGGGAGGGAATAGGGGGAGAGGCGTGCAACCAATGGTCCGAGAAGGGAAAGTGTTGAAACCTCACAAAACAGGAAAAATAAAGAAGAGTCATGATGGAGGCACTGAAGCTCATGCGTGGCGCACCTCAAACAGAAATGCAACGTATTCATTACTCGATATTTTGTTTCTCTCTTCCTCCTCTCTAATGACTGGCCTGACCTTTTCCTTTCTATTACAATGGAAAACTAATAGAAAAGGATAAAAACGGGAATTCAGAAGTAGTTGTGCCAATGTTGGGATTAGTAGCGACTTGCTTTTTCATCCACCAGGTGTTAAGTTTCTTCCTAGACTGTTTCCTAGACTGACGGATTACTCTGCTCCCTTTATCAGGAGAGAGTTTTTACAATTCTGTTTTCTCTCTTTCTGTTCTTTTTTCCCTCCTCCCGTTTGTTTCGCTCATGCATTTCTCTCTGTTTCCCTCCGGTCTATTTTTGCATTCTCTTTTTCTCCATTCTTCCTCTTTCTCTTTTTTCTCCCTGTCTTTTGTCCATCTGGTATTCTTTATAATTTTCTCTTTTTTTTTTTCGTGTGTCCATTTCAATACTCTTACTTTTTCTACTTTTACCTTTTAGTTTACACATTTATTTCTCAGTTTTTTCCTCGTATGTGAGTTTTAAACTTTGAGTCTTCCTATTTCTTTCACATTTTTTTTTTTCAGAGATATAACACATTAAATTTGATGATCTTTGCTCCATATTGCTACCGGTAAGCAGTCGTTGATCAGAACGGTCCAAATTATGATATTCCGGGAGATGGTTATTTGTGATCAACCCAGCAGGCCATTGCCAAAGTTACATCGCCTCCTGTTGAATTAATCACTTTTGATCGTCACTCACACAAACAATATGTTAAACTGACGCTCTTTAATTTACAAACCATCAAAGACAACAGGGAATCAATGTATCGTTCCTTTGCAAAGGATTTCTCTGAAAAATAACACACACACACACACACACACACACACACACACACACACACACACACACACACAGGCACACGCATATATATATATATATATATATATATATATATATATATATATATATATATATATATATATATATATATATATATATATATATATATATATATATATATATATAATACATAAAAATAAACATATAAAATAAAATAAATAAATAAATAAGTAAAATAAAAATAAAAATAATGCATGTATTAAAAGATTTGAAATACTCGACTATTTTGAGGTATGTTTAGAAAGTCTACCCGAAAGTTGCACTAGACATTGTCTTGGCACAACGACAAGAAGCTACAGGACTCATAAGTCATATTTTTTTTTTTATACATTTTGTAGAAGAATCAATTGACAAGGCTGCCACATCATAGTGAAGGATTAGCCTCGTTTCGTGTGATCTGTGGGTTATTTTGGTGAGCGGTGAGTAGGTAGATAAAAGGCGGATATGGTGATGGCTAGTTAATAGAAGGGGTGGTGATGACTAGTGGTGGTGACTAGGAAGATAATAATGGTGATGATGATGACGATGATGATGGTAATGATGATGACAATGGTGATGATATTGATGATGACATTGATGGCAATGATGGAGGAGGAAACACATCAGTTTTTAAATAGGTAAGTGGTAGAAAGAGGAGGAGGAGGAGGAGGAGGAGGAGGAGGAGGAGGAGGAGCAGAAACATCATGATAATAATGATGAAGATAGTGTTCATGATGGAAGAGACATAATGGGAAAAAAAAGAAAAGAAAGAAGAAAAAAAAGATATATATATATATATATATATATATATATATATATATATATATATATATATATATATATATATATATATATATATATATATATATATATATATATATATATATATATATATATATATATATATATATATATATATATATATATATATATATATATATATATATATATATATATATATATATATATATGTAAGGTAGACAGGAAACAGGGAAGCAAGATGATGATGGAAAAGAAAATTGGCAAAATTATAAGAAATACGTAGGAAGAGGAAGAAGAGGAAGAAGAGGAAGAGGAGGAAGAGGAAGGAAAGGAGGAGGAGGAGGAGGAGGAGGAGGAGGAGGAGGAGGAGGAGGAGAAGGAGTTGGAGGAGGAGGAGGAGGATTTGGAAGAGGAGGAGGAGCATGTGTTTCTCTCGCTATGTAAAACACGTGTTGCTGAGCAAACACAAGCTCACACACCTTTTTAGAGAAACCTTTTCTGTGAACAACAACCATTTATACATATAATGTTTGCTTTGGCCTCTCTCTCTCTCTCTCTCTCTCTCTCTCTCTCTCTCTCTCTCTCTCTCTCTCTCTCTCTCTCTCTCTCTCTCTCTCTCTCTCTCTCTCTCTCTCTCTCTCTCTCTCTCTCTCTCTCTCTCTCTCTGTGTGTGTGTGTGTGTGTGTGTGTGTGTGTGTGTGTGTGTGTGTGTGTGTGTGTGTCAGTTGCCTCAGACACCAATGTTTCAGTGAGGAAAAGAAGATGAGGTTTAGTAGAGGAGAGGTGATGTTCTACAGATTGAAAATTAGATCTGAGACCACAAATGATGCAGAAATTAATGAAGAAAAGTTGAGAGGGGTGCCAAGACACTTAGGGTCGATACAAGAAGAGCAGTCCGACCTGGGGACATCTGTGGTCCCCTCCCCGGGTGGAGACTCCGAGGTATTATTATGATGGCCATCACAATGACAACTGACAGGAAACGCTAAAGTGGTCGGCAAGACGTAAGGGAGAAGTGAGTCACTGTCATTAATTTTCAGTAGGAATTGACTATGAAAACTGTTGTAGACAATCCCTATAAAAGCAATACTGAGACTGACTACGAAAGGTTAACCCTCGACATTACCGTTATGCTGAGAGTATAACAAAAGTGATAGTGTCTGGCATGGAGGCGTACATTCCTCACTCTTTTTCTCAACCTAAACCTTCTAAACCTTGCAAGACTTTTCTCGGGCTATACATGATGGAGAGGCAGCCCACTAAAGGTACTTGATCCCTCAATCACCAGAATCTCATGCGCTTTATATTTCTGCCAGGGACCATGTCAAGTCTTCGCTCAAACCTTTGCTAAAAACTCTACCTTGGACGATTCAGAGTTTGTTCCTCCCTTTCCTCCATTTTCTGACTACTTCATGCTACCTATTAAAATTCTTCACAATGATGTTTTCCATGCCCTGGCTAGCCTAAACCCTCGGAAGGCTTATGGACCTGATGGGGTCCCTCCTATCGTTCTCAGAAACTGTGTCTCCGTGCTTGCACCTTGAATAGTCAAACTCTTTCAACTCTGTCTGTCAACATCTACCTTTCCTTCTTGCTGGAAGTTTGCCTACATTCAGCCTGTTCCCAAAAAAGGATGACCGTTCTGAGCCCTCAAACTAATGCCCTGTTGCTTTAATTTCCTGCCTTTCTAAACTTTTTAATTTATCATCAACAGGAAGATTCTTAAACATCTATCACTTTACAACCTTCTGTCTGGTCGTCAGTATGGGTTCCGTCAAGGCCGCTCTACTGGTGATCTTCTGGCTTTCCTTACTGAGTCTTGGTCATCCTCGTTTAGAGATTTTGGTGAAACGTTTGCTGTTGCCTTAGACATAGCAAAAGCTTTTGACAGAATATGGCACAAAGCTTTCATTTCCAAACTATCCTCCTACGGCTTTTATCGTTCTCTCTGTAACTTCATCTCAAGTTTCCTTTCTGACCGTTCTATTGCTGCTATGGTAGACGGTCACTGTTTTTTTTCCTAAATGTATTAACAGTGGTGCTCCTCAGGGTTCTGTCCTGTCACCCACTCTCTTCCTATTATTCATCAATTATCTTCTAAACCAGACTTCTTGTCCTATCCACTCCTACGCTGATGATACCACCCTGCACTTTTCTACGTCTTCTCATAGACATCCAACCCTTCAGTTCATGAAACGAAACCACAGAACGCCTGACCTCTGATCTCTCTAAAATTTCTAATTAGGGCAGAGCACACTTAGTATTGTTCAGTGCATCAAAAACTCAATACCTCCATCTATCAACTCGACACAAGCTTTCAGACAACTATCCCCTCTTCTGCAGCGACACTCAACTGTCCCCCTCTTCTACACTGAACATTCTTGGTTTGTCCTTCACATCTCATCTCTAGGTAAAACAGCTTCTATGAAATTAGGCGTTCTGGGTCTTCTCCGCCAGTTTTTTTTTTTTCTTTTTTTTCTCACCCCCTACCCACAAGCTGCTGTGTACAGGAGCCTTATCCGTCCATGTAAAGGCTATGCTTCACATTTATTGGGGGGTTCCATTCACACCGCTCTTTTAGACAGAGTGGAATCAAAAGCTTTTCGTCTTATCAACTCCTCCTCTCTAACTGACTGTCTTCAGCCTCTTTTTCATCGCCGCAATGTTGCATCTCTTGTTATCTTCTACCGCTATTTTCATGCCAACTGCTCTTCTGATCTTGCTAACTGCATGTCTCCCCTCCTCCCTCGGCCTCGCTGCACAAGACTTTCTTCATTCTCTCACTCCTATTCTGTCCACCTCTCAAATGCAAGAGTTAACTAGTATTCTCAATCATTCATCCCTTTCTCTGGTAAACTCTGGAACTCCCTGCCTGCTTCTGTATTTCCACCTATGTTGCGAGGTTGTAAGTAGAAATTATTCCTCAAATCTATAATCAGTAAGGCATAGTAAATAGGAAATGAGACTTCAGAGTAACCAGAAAGGAAAACTGTAAGTCACAAAATTCATAGTATGTTATATTCTTTGATAATTGCGGGTGTACGTAGCAGCCATGGCCTTGAGACGTAAGGTGTTGCCAGATGTACATCCAACCTTTTACCTAAACGTACAGTTCTCGTTTATTTATAGGTATTTATAATGTAAAGACGTACTGATTTATTGCACATACTGTAAGGTTGTGAAAGTATATGTAGAGGTGAGATTGAAAGCTTTAAAAAAATATAAAAGTAAAATTCCGCTTCCCAAGTCTGATATCGTGGGCTCTGAGGAGGGAAATAATCCTGGAATCAAAATCGCATGGTAGCCACACTTGCATTCATACCATGGGAATAATATATATATATATATATATATATATATATATATATATATATATATATATATATATATATATATATATATATATATATATATATATATATATATATATATATATATATATATATGAATCGACTTGTTATTTTCCCTTTTCTGTCATTTTACGGGGTAAATAAGAAGCTTAGGAAAAAGAAATGCAGCTTGACAAGACCACTATCTCTGACAAAGCGCAACACTGTACTGGTTAAAAGTTTTTCCTTTGAAATGTTATTACAAGTTTTCTTTTCTGTGATGCCTGTCAGCACTACGTATATTTTACTTTGTTTATACACATCTTAACACTGTTCCTCGAATACACCTTGCTGTGGCTCTTATGGTCTCTGATGCTGGATGTGAGGCTTAAAATTTCGTTACTTTATGGTGCAAACGTTTCTTATGAAGATTTAACGATAGGAGCTCGTTAAAACATTTTCCAGAAGTATTTCTCAAATTTCTTCGCTGAATTTAAATGGCATACGCATGTATAACATTAGCTTCTCTGAAGGACGACCAGAAATACGCATCCTATTTTCCCAGAATAAAAAGAGGTATCTCTTGAATTCTTTGCTCTGTGGTCGTGCTCTCCCTTCCTGCCGTGTCGTGAAATGAAAACAAACAGAGGCACAAAGCATTACTTTTCCCAGGTGGTCTGTTGATGCAGTTATGAATAAAGAAGTATAAAATTTAGGTTGAGAGCATGACATAATCCACTTCTCAACTCTCTTTCAAAACAAATACCACCTGGTAAAGTAGAGCAGGAAATCGACTGCTTGCAAATTATGGTGACACACTGAAGGCACGGCTGCACTAACTCACTTTGCCAGAAACAATGAACGCAGAGCAACATAACGTAGGTCAGGTGAGGGCACAACTGCTGAGCAAGGTCAAGGCCACGCTTCTTGAATTTTCCTGGTCAGGTTCTGGTCAACGGACTTGCCAGCGTCCCGACTCATGGTCCGCCTGACGCTCGCCTGCAATCCGGTGACACACGGCGTCCAGGGAACCATTTGTCACTCCCACAGTCGGCTCAGGTCGGGTTGATGCTGCAATGGAGAACCCCCTTAGGTTTGCGGCACTGCACCGTAAGCTTCCAGCCAACAGCCGTGCAGGGAAGCACATTCATAGCCACACCTCCCCACCTGCCGCCTTAATGAATATGGCATTACTAACGTCTGGACTGTTATGGCCAGCAATGATCGCAGCCTGACATGCAAGACCCTCATTCTCAACACTCTCCTCCTGCCAGTTACTGATTAACTTATTTGTGAGTTTCTCGCTTTGTTCTGTCATTCAACAACTACAAGGCTACCAACAAAACATTAGTGAAATCCTCAGATATTGCAAAATCATTTCATCTTTAGATTTCTCTATGCATGTTGAATATTTACGTTACGAAAGGAACACATTGTACATTTCATTTCAAGATATTTTCTTGTCACTATAATATTGAATAAATAAATAAATAAATAAATATATATATATATATATATATATATATATATATATATATATATATATATATATATATATATATATATATATATATATATATATATATATATATATATATATATATATATATATATATATATATATATATATATATATATATATATAGTTATATATAGTTATAGTTATAGTTATAGCTATAGTTATAAAGATCATAATGTATATAAAACATATCTAGTAATTTTCATTTTAGGCATTTAAAATTTCAAACTTCTAACCTAAAAAAAAAAAAAAGTGACATGATGAACGTTGACATGTTGATTGCAGCCTCCTTGGACGTTGTGACGCAGCATTTCAAGCCAGAGAGCTGCCGTCTAGTCTCCTCAGCCAGACGAATCGCTGCTTGTCTCTTCGTGAGGCGCCCGATGGCTTGAGTCACGCTTAATCCACTCATCCTCGAGAACCAACACACCTTTATATCTAGGTTGTGAAGATAAGCTTTCCTGACGAAGGATTGAGGGCTGGACGGTGTGTGTGTGTGTGTGTGTGTGTGTGTGTGTGTGTGTGTGTGTGTATGCCAAGATGGGTGGGTGAGTTCGCGTTGGTGTGAGTGGGTGGGTGGGTGTGCGTCCATGTCTTCTGAGTAACGAGAAACAACACGTTCATAAGGATTTACGTAAATTACAACTGTATATATATATATATATATATATATATATATATATATATATATATATATATATATATATATATATATATATATATATATATATATATATATATATATATATATATATTATAACAGCCCTCGAGCTCATGGGACTTGGCTCCCTCATCCGCCACTCCTCGAGACGCCCGCAGGTTGGGAATCTCGATCTACCGCTCCACTTACATCGGGGCTTCAGACTCAAGCCTCGGGCACCAAACCCAAGCCACCTCCTGCCTTATGGTCGACACCTCAGGAGTCTACTAGTACACAGCAGAGGATCTACTTCCCTCTCCCGGGAGCTTGGATTCTGGGTCATCTTTCACACAAGCATAGCAGAACACTCACAACACTCGTGCACACACATTCACGTCTCCACTCATTACACCTGTGCTACCCTCACGTCGACACGCCACACGTTACACCTGCGCACACCCTCGTTATACAAGTGCTACACTCACGCCACACTCGCACACACACACACGCATAGACAACTGCTGAGCCCGTGCCATCACTACAAGTATTTCATACTATATATTGTTAATTTATTGTCCTGCTTCATTCTTGTTCTTTTTTTTTATTTTTATTGTTCCTATTCAATATATATATATATATATATATATATATATATATATATATATATATATATATATATATATATATATATATATATATATATATATATATATATATATATATATATATATATATATATATATTATATATCGTTGTTGGGGTTCCTAGTGTTTTAAGTTGAAGCATTTTGTGTGTCCGAGCCTGCCATCCTCTAGATTTACTGTCACACGGCTCGTGACAGGAGCACACACACACCAAATACACTCAGGGAAACACACTCCTAAGCAACATTTTCACTACACAATACGCACAGCACACACTGCCGAAGAATCTTTACATCCACAAATATGCAGCAGCATAATCAGAAGAAACCAGGATGCCACAATATCGGTGAATTCAACCTCAAACAGTTGACGTGTAGACACGAGCACAGGCTGAGGTGTGAAGGATGCCATACACTTGGACACAAATCTCGCCAATGTAGTTACTACAGCGGTTAGGGATGTGGCGGGGAAGATGCTGCCGATGTGTTTGATATTAAAAACGATTTCATAACTATTTAACATACAAACAGCCAGTCTTTGCAATCAAACCTTGATGACATTAAGCATCTTGTACACGAAAGAAATATCGATTTGTTGTGTTACCGAGACGTGGCTTCGTAATGAAATTCCTGATGAACATTTAACTTTACAACACACAGGTGAGGTGGTGGACGTGGAGGAGGAGTCTGCATATATGTAAGCAAGCAACTGAAGGTAAGTGTGATAAAACTACCTACTCCTAAGCAACCCGGTGTCCAGGACTTATGGACGAGTGAACAGTGCAGTAAGTTACCAGCTTTTATTATAGGTTGTGTTTAAAGACACCCCAAGGCCACACCTTCCTCTTCTGAATATGTCCAAGATGTGTTGAAACAAATGTCTGTATGTAACAAATGGCTTTATATGTTGATGTGATTTTAATGATGGTTTATTTTCTAAGAAAAACAAAATTGATGGTATTATCAGAAATAGCAGACTCACACCAATGATAAATGAGCCCACTAGGATGACGTCAACCACAGCCACAGTGCTGGATGTGATCATCACTAATAAACCAGAAAGTGTTTTGGCCACCTCTGTTGTTCCCGGGCCAGCACCTGATCATGACCTAATTGGCATTACAATAAATATCAAGAAGACGGAGAGAGCATGAACTAAAATCTTTTCGTCACCTTGGTAAATATAACAAGGACGCTTTGTGAGCTACTCCTGCCAGAACCCCATCATTTTGATCAAATACTGACCACAGGCCACGTTCATCTACAACTTGATATTTGAATACTAATTTTATGAGTTGTCTGGATGCGTGTGCTCCTTTAGTAACTAAGGCAGCAAGCAGACCTGCAGCGCCTTGGCTCACTGAGGGTTTGCGTGTAGCAGTGAGGCAGCGTGACGACACCCGCACCAAGCTGAGGAGAGACAGACACAATATTTGTCTGCAAAAACAATACACGAATGAAAAGAAAGAAATAAAGTCTCTTACTGGTGCTGCTAAAAAAAAAATATATATATATATATATTATCTTAAAAAGTCTAATAAGAGCAAAACAAAATTCATCGGCCATATGGAATGTGATAAAATAATTAGTTCCCGGCAAGAAAAGCAGCTCGAGAAAAATATGAACTTCATAATGTCTTTCAAAAAGCAGAATAATTTAATAATTTCTTTGCCAATGTAGGAAAGACAGCATGACAACGCAGGAGACAGTACAGAGCAATCAGTCCTCCCCCCTGGACCCTTCTCTTTGTAAAGTGCAGTAGTGTGACTGAAAAATTCAGACCCAAGCCAGTAGACACCAACACACTCATATTAACAGTAAAAAGTCTTAACCAAACACGTTCTGTGGGCTCAGATGGAATTTTGCTCAAATTTATCAAGGATGCCTTATATTCTATTGCATCATACCTGCCATGCGTCATAAATGGCTCAAATGTTACCGGAGTATTTCCTCAGGCTTGGAAAAACGCATGTGTCGTTCCTCTGCTAAAGAAAGGTGATTTTAATGATTCAAACAATTATCGTCCTGTTCCTTTTTGCGGATGACACAAAGATAGGTAGATTAATTAGTTCAGAATCGGATGCCATCGCCTTGCAGGCAGATTTAGATAAAATGAATGAATGGACGGACAGATGGCAAATGCAATTTAATATCAATAAATGCAAAGTACTTAGCGTAGGTAGAGGAAACCCACACAATAGGTACACATTAAACAACCAAACTCTGGTAGGTACAGGGTACGAGAAAGATTTAGGAGTTATAGTTAGCTCTGAACTCCGTCTAAGAAAACAATGCATAGAAGCCAGAAACAGGGCAAATAGGGTACTAAGATTAATTTTTAGGAGTCTTAAAAGTAGAAGGCCGGAAGTAATATTAAAGTTATACTTGGCGCTGGTCAGACCTCATCTAGACTACGCTGTGCAGTTCTGGTCCCCACATTACAGGAAAGATATAGGTCTATTAGAATCAGTACAGAGGAGAATGACTAAAAGGATACAGGGGATGAGGAGTGTTCCTTACGAGGCGAGATTGAAGTTGTTAAATTTACATTCTTTAGAGAGACGCAGGTTAAGAGACCTGATAGAAGTCTTTAAGTGGTATAAGGGTTATAACAAGGGAGATATAAGCAAAATTATTAGGATCAGCAACCAGGACAGAACAAGAAATAACGGGTTCAAGCTTGAAAAATCTAGGTTTAGGAAAAAGATAGGAGGAAATTGGTTCTCAAATAGAGTGGTAGATGAATGGAACGGACTCAGTAATCATGTAGTTAGTGCTAGGACACTAGAGAGCTTTAAGAGAAGATTAGACAGGTTTATGGATGGGGATAACAGATGGAAATAGATAGGTATATTTCATACAGGGACTGTCACGTGTAAGCCTGGTCGCTTCTTGCAGCTTCCCTTATTTCTTATGTTCTTTTTTTTTTTTTTTTTTATGTTACTGGTGCTCTCCAAAATATTTGAAAAAAATTGTATGTCAACAACTTTTAGAATTTTTTAGAGGATAACAAATACATTTCTAACAGCCAGCATGGTTTTAGACCTCATCTCTCAACTGAGTCTGCGCTAACTATTATAACAGATAATATTTACAATAATATTGACCACAAGAGAGTGTCATTGTTGACGCTGTGTGATTTGTCTAAGGCATTCGACAGTGTCAGCCATGATAACCTCCTGGCAAAGTGTTCTCACCTCAACATAGACTCCTTCAACAACTATTTATACAATATGACTCTGTCAGTCAAACTGCAAAGGGCAACACCTGCTAAAGTAAATGTCCATTTCGGTGTCCCTCAAGGCTCCACCCTTGGACCAGTACAAAAAAAAAATAATAATAATAAACGGTTTATTCTTTAGGCAGTCAACAAACTGAAAATGTACATTGGGGGTGGGGAAATACTTGACATTAATCCTAAAGGTAAGTCAAATCTAGAAGAGACTATTGATTGATGGCTCGCACCATGGTGGGAATCGCACTGAGTCTGTACCGGTCCGTACGTGGCGCCTTTAGGGGCGTTATCTTGTACTGTCCACTATACATGTTAATGACATGGCTAAGTGCACCAGTGACTGTATTTTAGTTCAGTACGCGAATGACACTCAGTTTCTTCTCTAGGTGTGCTACAGCACACCTAGAGAATATCATTAAAGAAGACCAAACCATTCTTGTTAAGGCAAAAGAATATTTTCTCAAGAATGGATTAATGACCAACACTAATATAACACTGTGCATATTTCTCGGTGGCAGACACTTGCTGTCATAGCTGCCTCAAGACACTGTCATTAAATATGATAGTACTTTTTATGTAATTTATTTATTTATTTATTTTTTCACTATAATCTTGGTTTTACTATGGCTTATGACAACGTTTTATTAAATTTTACTAAAATTTTATTTATCTGTATTTGCACTTTAATTTCGTGCTTTACCTTTGTGTTACTCTATGCTCTCTTACTATAGACTTTTATTTGTCCAATTAAATGTTTACCGATGTTTAGCTAATTTTACAATGACTTTTACATGTTGTGATATCAGTCATTAGGGCAATGATGTACACAAAAGAATGAAAACAATTTCTCATCCAGCGGTGTAGAGCACAACCATCGGGCTCTCGCAGAGTTTTGAGCTTCAGAGATTTGAATGTTAAGCAATTTCTCGATGTGCGTGGTGCTTCCATTGTTGCATTGCTGACACCTTCTCTCGTCAGTCGCCTTCCATCAATAATTAACCTCTCTATAAAGAGTTGCATAGTGATAAGACCACCATAGATGACAGTGAAGGAAGGAATGTGAAGCAGCACAGAGACGGACAGACATGGACACGTGGGAACACGAGGGAGGCTGCAGGAAGGCGTATATATTATGTGGGCGATGTGTGAACCGCTGATTGTATAAGCAAAGGGAAATACTCACTTTATTCCACTGTGACTGCTTTTAGCCAAAGGGATTGTTAATACTGCTGCTACTACTAATAATATTAATAACAACAATATACCTCGTAATGAAAATTATCGAACTTGTACCAAGTCGCAAATTTATGTAACCTCTTTTTTTTTATTGTCATTTAATGGCATTCGAGACTTTACAATACGTCTAAGTCTTCAGTGTCCATAACACTGCTAGCACTACTTGTAGCAGTGGTAGTAGTAGTAGTAGTAGTAGTAGTAGTAAGTACTTATCATCAGCCACTTGGCGTAATGATTGTTACACTGAGTTCATAATATGTCAGTATATCCAGAAATTGCTCAGTTTTTTTTTTTTTGTGATGAGACAGAAAACGATCCCTTGTGTAAGATAAACTATAGTATATCTATCCCTGTGTTTGTTAAGCTGAAGCACTACACGTTACGTAGTGGAATTTGAAAATAAAAGGAATTCGAATTGCTACATCAAAACAATGAACACTAATGAAAAGTTAAATGCTAGGAAGACTGGTGCAGAGAAAGATACAGGCGGTGTTTCCAGGCGGTTCCTCCTTTGAAGACCAAGAGATTGATCTCAAAGTGTGAGACCTGCTGGATCACATTTGACAGTCACACACAACATCGTTCATGTTTTCTCTAATGCTAACTCGCTTGAAGAGGGCAGAACAGGCAGGCAGAGCTCACTGCCTTAATGAATGATTGCCTCACAGACACACGCACATTTGAGGGCAACAAACACAGAGGCAACACCCGAGGCGCTCACAGCAAAAGGTTCCCACCTCGCCTCGCTGGCAAACTGATTCCTCGACTCGCGTCAACCCAACTCATTTTTCATCGCAAGTCGGCAATTTTCTTTTCGCTGCAAAATTAAATCACTTTCGGAAACTTGGGACCAAATTTATTCAGGCCGGGGAAAGACTTGGTGGACGCGGTGGAGGAGCAGGCGGCCGACTGGAGCTGGCTGGATCTGGGCCCAAGGTCCACGCCAGCCTCCTCTTCTGCTCCACCTACGAAATTGTTAGTGTCACTCGCAGCCCCTGACAGCCCAAGGAGACGCCACCACACACCCTACGGCAAATACTGCCAGCCCAGGAGCCCTTTAGGGGAGGACTGTGCTTCCTCCATGGCAGTGTCCGGCGAATGGTGGGTGGCTCTTGGTCACCATGACCTCGCGTTCACTGTGAGGGGCTGCAAGCGTCGACGCCATTGCCCACTGGATTTAAATGGACCCTGAAGGAGAGAAGGGTTCGCCTCTATGTATCGTGTATCATCATTGTGGAACGCATCGTGTATCATCATTGTGGAACGCATCGTGTATTATCATCGTGGAACGCATCGTGTATCATTATTGTGTATTATCATCGTGTATTATCATCGTGGAACGCATCGTGTATCATCATTGTGTATTATCATCGTGTATTATCATTGTGGAACGCATCGTGTATTATCATCGTGTATTATCATCGTGTATTATCATCGTGGAACGCATCGTGTATCATAATTGTGTATTATCATCGTGTATTATCATCGTGGAACGCATCGTGTATTTTCATCGTGTATTATCATCGTGGAACGCATCGTGTATTATCATCATGTATTATCATCGTGTATTATCATCGTGGAACGCATCGTGTATTATCATCGTGTATTATCATCGTGTATTATCATCGTGGAACGCATCGTGTATTATCATCGTGTATTATCATCGTGGAACCCATCGTGTATTATCATCGTGTATTATCATCGTGTATTATCATCGTGGAACGCATCGTGTATTATCATCGTGTATTATCATCGTGTATTATCATCGTGGAACGCATCGTGTATTATCATCGTGTATTATCATCGTGTATTATCATCGTGGAACGCATCGTGTATTATCATCGTGTATTATCATCGTGGAACGCATCGTGTATTATCATCGTGTATTATCATCGTGGAACGCATCGTGTATTATCATCGTGTATTATCATCGTGTATTATCATCGTGTATTATCATCGTGGAACGCATCGTGTATTATCATCGTGTATTATCATCGTGTATTATCATCGTGTATTATCATCGTGGAACGCATCGTGTATTATCATCGTGTATTATCATCGTGGGACGCATTGCATCATGTAATCATCGTTGTATCATCGCTTTACTTACACTGACACAACACAAAACAACACAACACACGGAAGAGAACCTTTTTGGGGAGAAAGGAGCTTCTTTCATCACACTCAACACAACACAACACAACACACAACACAACACAACACAACACAACACACACACGGAAGAGGACCTCTTTGGGGAGAGAGGATCATCTTTCATCACACACAACACAACACAACACAAACACAAACACAACACAACACAACACAACACAACACAAACACAACACACACACACACACACACACACACACACACACACACACACACACACACACACACATAATATTATCTAATAAAATAACAACATAATTACAAACACAGCAACAATAGTGAGTGATCATGACAATATGTAATGCTACAAAGGGTTCCTGGCTGCAATGACTCAAATTCCATTCACATTGTGTCACCCGCCTGCAGCTCAGCAAAATAATCTTTCAAGACATCACTGCCATCAGCGGAATCACTGTTGAAGAGAAACTGATTCCGTGTCCGTTTCAGTGCCACAGTAACCTCTCCATGGTGAAAGTATCCTTTGAAGGGCTGAGTTACCTCCTGCAGATGCTTTCTCACTTCAGTCACAAAGAGCAATTCATACGTTTGTCAGGAAATGCAGAGTTCAGACCATCACGGCTCCTGACTTGTAGTCCCTTAGTAGCACTGCTGTTACCGCTTGCGGGGGAGGAAGTGAAAGAGTGAAGATGAGAAGATGAAGGAGTGAAGATGAGAGGATAGAGGAGGCGGGGAAGGAAGGGGAGGAAGTGAAGGAGTGAAGATGAGAAGGAAGAAGTGAAGGAGTGAAGGTGAGAGGGAAGAGGAGGAGCAGGTGGGAGAGTGAGTCGTGAGGGTGTTTACACTAAAAGCTGGTGACCTATGGTTAGTGCCATAATGAAACCCTTGTGGTGGTCAGGTGTTGTGGTGTTCGCCACACTCCTAACGGCAGAAGGGTGGTCGCCACCAACACACACAGACCTGTGTTCTGCACCCGTCGCCCACGCTCATTCACAAAGCCCCAATACGTGTCACGATCCCGGTTATCTTTCCAAGAAAGTGGACGGCACACTGATCCCAGAAAGTTCTAAAGGTGTGAATTTTTAAAGGCCTCGAGTACCTAGCCGACCTATCAGAAATCGCCAGCTATCAAACCCTCTCACAAACCCTCACCTCGGCACAGCACGCCAGAAATCACCTCACTGCCTCATCAATGTTGGGGAGGAAAACACAGCTATTCTATATAATAACAGGATATATTAATAATAATGTTAACTCACAAACAAATTGAGGTAGTACACATTAAAGGAAATTAGGGAACAAATTTCTAGCCTAGACCAACACAGGATAAATCCCACTCACTCACTCACCATAGATTCCCCCTTTTACTGAGGCTCTTATATCGCCTCCCTTATTGCTCAGAGGCTATGCACATCAATACCTGACATTCCCGTCACTTCACAAACCACTAAAACCCTTCTACTCCTTCAAAGGCCGCTGAAATATTTTCCCCAGCTGCGGGAATTTCCCCAGACGCTGTCACCGCGTCCCCAAATAACAATTCCCGTATTTTACCTCCTCAAACCTCACAAGACATCACCAACATCACCATAGATCACCTGTAACGCCACAACACCTTCCCCAAGGACACCAATAACACCACAACACCACCGCAGCCCCAACCACAAAATGGCTGCCTCTCACCCCGACACTGTCCCCTCAGGACACCATCCCCTCAGCGTTACATAAGCAACACAACTCACCAGCCACATTGCAGCGGACAAGAGCTCTTGGTACCACAACAGACTCACCAGCCTGATCCTGGATATCAAGGTTATACCGCCACATCACTAATATACGTAAGTGTACAATACATTAAGTGTGCAGCAGACAGAGCGTGATGACATTTGTAATGAGCACCTCAAACTGATGCTACAAAAGTGACGCTACAACAAAACAACATACTTGTGGTGTTGAGTGTTTTATATAATTATAGACGTGACCGGACTCAGAATAAACTGTACCGTGTGCAGCACTGAGGGTTCATTACACCTGTCACACCGAGCAGCGCCATCAGGCTGCCACAATTGCCGTCACCGTCACGTCTCGTACCTGTGTCCACAGTTGCACAGCAGGGTAAATACAGAATCACGTCCGCTTCTTTCTGGTAAATGAAACTTCCAGACAACTATCCACTCTTCTTCAGTGACATTCAGCTGTCCCCCTCTTCTAATTGATTAACTAATTAATTAGAATTAATAAAATTGAAGAAACTACTAACAACAACAACAACAACAACAACAACAACAACAACAACAATAACAACAAACAACAAACAATAATAATAATAATAATAATAATAACAATAATAATAATAATAATAATAATAATAATAATAATAATAATAATAATGTATTCCCTGGTATCTATATAGGCCTACCATTCTGTCTTGCATTCTCTCCACAGGCCAATTAAAGCATCACAACACAAACATGTACTATCCAGGCAACTCTCTCAAAACACCAGTTCTTTTCACCTCGTCATTTCTTATTCTATCGATCCCACCACGTTACTCCACACACACACACACACACACACACACACACACACACACACACACACACACACACACACACACACACACACACACACACACACACACACACACACTCCTCGAACACTTGGTTTCCAGTACACTTAACAGTTTCTTCTCCGCTACTCCCGTGTTCCATGTTTCAGCACCACACAGCACAGCGGATACCACTATTCCCACATATAACTCTCTCTCTCTCTCTCTCTCTGTACACTCACACCCAGTGTCCTTTGCTTGAGGATCTTTCTTAGTCCATCAAGAACTTTTCCTGCTTCTTTCACTCCGCACTTCACCTCTGTCTCAACTCTTGTGTCCACTGTGACCTAATCCCAAGTACCTGAAGCAATCCACCTCTTCCACCTCCTCTCCATTTAATCTTGCATGCGTCCCTCCACTCACTCCACCACCCACTCTCACACACATGCCCTGCCATATACACAGAAACGCTTCCCTCCTTCCAACAAGCTGCCTCCAACTCCACAAACTTTGAAAACGTCCCATACTTTTCTTTCCAGTCCCATCACACACTTTTCCCAAGTCCTTCACCGCCAAAAAGCTGCACTTCCTTCCCTTTCCAAAAGACATTCCACACTGCTGCCTAACTGCAAAAACCTGATCTACACATCCTCTTCCCTTTCTACAGCTTCACTGCTCCTCCGGGATGGCATTCTCTGTTCTCTGTCCGATTCTCCTTATGAGAAGCCTCCCGTACACCTTCCCTGCCACACTCAGCAAACTGATGCCCCTGTACCTGGAGTCTATCACCTTTTTTTTACATACAGGATAACTACACATGCATTTATCCAGAGTTGTGGCACCTTGGAGAGCAATAAAGCACACATTTAGTAACCTTACCAACCACAATATGTACCTCTGCCCACCACTCTTCAAACACTTGGCAGCAGTGTATCCAAACCTGCACCTCTCCTTTCCCTCATGTCCCTCACAGCCTCTCATACTTCCTCTGCCTTTATTGGTACACTCTACACTGTTTAAATCTCCTCATACATTTTCTATTGCAATAATCACTGCTTCGTCCTCCTCCTCTGCATATGAGACTCAAGCAACAGATAGCGACACTGTTATACTAATAATCAAACACCTAAAAAACACTTCTTCTTGTGGTTCCGACAATATCTCACTACGATTTCTAAAAGAATCCTTGCCAGTCATAATCCCGTACCTTACGTGTGTACTCAACTCGTCAATTGTAACAGGAATGTTCCCAGAATCCTGGAAACACGCCATTGTAGTTCCTA